>NC_056735.1:216775994-216835994 GCF_019279795.1 Protopterus annectens
AATGTGGGTTTTCATGCCATTTCAATGAATGTGAGTTTCAAGGGCAGAGAAGTTTACTGCTCATGCTAAGTCTGTTTTCAATGCAAGACTGTATTGTTTGTTTAGCAAATGGCTCAGTGTTTGTGCTATTTTATTTCAATTTCTGTAATCATTGTAGAAGTAAATAAGAAAACATTTGGGAACTTGTGTGTACAGTGACCTAACTTTTGACCAGCATGTGCCCAGAATCTTAGGAAAGTATTTCTATATTGCACAACTTATAAACTAATTGATTGTGACTAGATCTACAGATGTTACTGTTCCACTTTACAAAGCTCTCATTAGGTCGATCATTTTGTATAATGCCCACTTTGGCATGTATCTGTCCAGCCCCATGTAACAATTGGAATACCTTCAGAGATACCTTACTAAAAGGATACAAGTCCTAAACAACAGGTCTTGCATGGACCACCTCAAAGATTTATTACTATACTCGGTATCTAACAGAGTGCTTAGAGGTGCCCTGTGTCTGGCATACAAGGCATCTTGCAACCTAATGCTGATGGACCTACTGAACATCAGCAAGTCAAATGGCATCAGAAATACCCAGTCCAGGTATCTAAACTGAATGTTGTGGAGAGATGGATATATATCACAGAGGCTACCAGTGTTCCAGAACAGAGTATTCATTCAAGTAAAACAAAGTTCATCCCTGTCCATATTCAAATGCAGCTTGGATCTAAGGATGGGTAATAGAAAATGTACTCCAGGATTGCCCCTCATGCCACTAATGGATAGAAGCAGTTCCTAAATGCTGCATCCCTCATATGGGTCCCCTCAAGTTATATATGGTATGATCACAGTTATTCTCACTAGGGCTAATATACAATTATCAGCCATGGGATAGGTAAAACCAATCAGGAAATGTTAATTCAAGCACCAAAAGGGAAACTGGCTAAGCCTCAAATGTCTTCCAAGTGAATCTATGTTGTGGTAGTAAATAGTTTTAAAAAATTGCCCTTTTTAGATCACTAAGTGCCCCCCTCACCCTCCACCTCCCCAGCCTTTAACTGCTTCCAGTGCCTTTGAGTAGACCAGACCACCTACCCAGTTAACAAATCAATCAGTCAGTCTATCTACGTGTGTGTGTGTGTGTGTGTGTGTGTGTGTGTGTGTGTGTGTGTGTGTGTGTGTGTGTGTGTGTGTGTGTGTGCATGTAAACCATTGCCTCAGGGTAGATACACCTCTTTTATCAAGCTACATCGAGAGGCAGCAGTTTTTAAATGCCATACTACATGGGGAGTCTTGGCTTATATGAAGCCATAGACAAAGTGCTCCATGGCACTCCCACACTCCTGCTATTTACTGTCACTCTGGCATGCACCCTGGTGTTCTTCTATCTAGAATACTTTTGTTTTGTTTTTCTACACATTGTCTTATTTGTCAGCTTTTTCCTACCTCTCTTCAACACATTCTGCATGGCTAAGAGTATACTGTAAAAAGCATCAAAGAAATAATTTAATTAAGCTCGAAGTTTGGGGACCAGAAGGCTATCAGTAGTTGTTAGATTCTAATTGCTCCAAGGTGAATTTTTGAGATTTTTTAAAGAACCATTGGTTCAGTGATGGCCTAAACAAAAAACATGACTTAGGAAAGTAACTATTTTGTTTTCTTTCAAGAAAGAAATAAAGGATCTACTTCTCATTGCCGACATTTCATAATGCCGATTCCCATATGGCCAACACCATATAATCGACATTTGAAATGTCAACAATGGAAGTAGACAGTAAAAAAGAAAGAAAAACATTTCTTTACACTGCTCTGCCCCCCACACCCCCTGTAACTTTAATATACCAACTCCAAGATTGCACTACAGTGAGGATGATGGAACTCTTTCCATTCTGCACTGTACGGAGATGCCAGTTCCGCATGGTCGACATTTCAAATGTCGATCATATGGTGTCGGCCATATGATTGTTGGCATTTTGAAATGTCGGCAATGTCAGGTGGACCCAAAATAAATTATGCCCCAGACTTAATGTTCAAGGATGATGATACAGTGGATACCAATAAACTGAGCAGCAGCTTCCCACAAACTGAGAAGAAAACATTTATTAGGGCACATAAATCATATTTGGGATGACTGCCTCCTCCATCCCCTCCCCTCAAAAAGGGCAGTCATTTTCTGTCTACCCCTCTAGTGCCAAAGTGGGATGGAAGTGAAAGGAACAACAGGGATAGTCATATTTCAAGGTGCTACTGTCATACATCTAGACAGCATGCTGCCGTGGCCCTGACTACAAGAGGCAGACACCTTCACTGTACCTCTTTGAAGTTAAAATAGGATGAAAGTGAAAGAACAAACAGAGCTCAACAATATATTCCATCATATTGCTGTCAGCTGTACGTGCACAGCATGCCTCCTTTCCCCTACATGTATTTGATAGCCCCTGCATACACATCTGACTTTAATTGTGAGAAAAGTGGAAAAATAACTCTCACAGGAATTCATTCAAACTTATTGCTCTTACACAGTACACTGGCCCTAGGCAAGCTATAGCAATCCTCTGAAAACATCTCTTAAGTGTGATTTTGAATAAAGTTAAAGAAACAATAACCATTCTGTCCCCACCCCACAGATACACTGGAAAGCCCTTGTGTGTACACCTGTGAAGTTTGACTGCATGGAACATTAAAGAAATAATGACCACAGTATCCCTGCCCCCCTACAAACTATAGTGATCTCTGTGCACATGTCTGCATGTGGTCAGTTTCAGATGAGGTGGGTCCCACAGCAAAGGACCCTACTAAGCCACTTATGCAGCCACAAATGAAGACCCCTGGATGCTCTGAGTGTTCTGGGGTACATTCTATGCCATACTGTTTTCACTACCCGGAAGTTTATATATGGATCTACCAATATTGTTTTTTCACACATAAGCATGGGCACACACACACACACACACACACACACACACACACACACACACACACACACACACACACACACACACACACTGACAAACCAGTGCTATCACAACATAAACACACACCTATGGAGGAATCCAGAGCAACTGAATAAAACCCATACAAAGACAGGGAGGACATGCAACCTACACAAAGATGGAGCCATAGCCAAGAACTCAGACAGGGAGATAAGCACTGTGAGATGGTAATACTACTCAATGTGCCCCTGTATGAATGATGGGTTCCTTTCCTTCAAATCTAGCCTAGACCACCAAAGCTTGCTGCTTATGGTGTGCAGTGCCGATGTTTAACTGTGATAAAATTGAAATAAATAATAGCCAATTCATTCCTATTATATATGTGCATATATACTTTTTAATCGTGTCCAATACATACAGACACAGACTCAAACATATATAGGCATAAGCCACTGCAATGTTTGTCTTTACACTACATTTGAATGCAGATAAAAAATCCAGGTAAAACAGTAAACATTTTAGGAAGCATACATCAGCATACTTCTCAGCTATCCCTGATTTTGATTAAATAACCTTACATATCCCCTCTGAAACCATTATACTTGGTGATGTGAACATAGACTGGGCTTCTCATTCCTCCTCATCGCCTTCCCTTAGTCTCAATCTGTACGGCTTCCACCAACTCATCTCTTTCCCCACCAGAACCAACAAAACTTCTTCCTCTGGATCTATAACAGACTGGATCCTCACTTTTGATCCTAGCCTCTATCATAACCCAACCACTCTCCCCAACTCTCTCAGTGACCACTGCCCTACCCACATCTATAGACAATCTCAGCACTCACCCAAAGAACACCTTTACAGAGAACATCGCAATCTGACTCAATTCAATCCTGACAAATTTAACTCTACACTGTTCAACATCAATTGGACCTTCCTCTACAACCTTCTGTGTAATGATGCCATCATTACCTTCAGTAAGATATTTCTTGACTTACTCAACACCATGGCCCCATCCAGAAAAGCCAGGATGAAAACTAACTCTGTCCTCTGGCTAACCAAGCAAACATGTTCTTTCATGCATCAGAGTGATGCTGCCTGGAAAAATTGGTTGAAAATAAAACTCTTCCCTTACTCCAAAAGTACAAAGAGCTTAGAAATGTGTGTAAAAAGCTGGTCATCAAAGACAAACAAGCATTCTTTGCCTCCAACCAATGTAGCCCACATAAAACCCCCTAAAAGTTGTAGTCCACAATTAATAACAACCTCAGCCCAGATAACCCTCCTGTCCCCAACCCCTTTCCTCTAAAAACTGCCAAAGAAACTGCTGCCATACTAAACAAACACTTCATAGAGACAATTCAAAGACTAACTCAACATAGTCCCACTGCCTCTATGCTGCCTGTACCTCCCAGTCCATCTTCCACCAATGCATTCTCCTAACAACCTGCTCCCATGCATTCTCCTAACAACCTGCTCCCATGCATTCTCCTAATAACCTGCTCCCATGCATTCTCCTAACAACCTGCTCCAATGCATTCTCCTAACAACCTGCTCCCATGCATTCTCCTAAAAACCTGCTCTCATGCATTCTCCTAACAACCTGCTCCCATGCATTCTCCTAATAACCTGCTCCCATGCATTCTCCTAACAACCTGCTCCCATGCATTCTCCTAACAACCTGCTCCCATGCATTCTCCTAACAACCTGCTCCCATGCATTCTCCTAATAACCTGCTCCCATGCATTCTCCTAACAACCTGCTCCCATGCATTCTCCTAATAACCTGCTCCCATGCATTCTCCTAACAACCTGCTCCCATGCATTCTCCTAATAACCTGCTCCCATGCATTCTCCTAATAACCTGCTCCCATGCATTCTCCTAACAACCTGCTCCCATGCATTCTCCTAATAACCTGCTCCCATGCATTCTCCTAACAACCTGCTCCCATGCATTCTCCTAACAACCTGCCCCCATGCATTCTCCTAACAACCTGCTCCCATTTCCTTCATTAAACTCAGACCTTCTCCTCCCTCAGTTGACAAATCACCTAATTTCCTTAAAATCACTGAAAATTATATTGAATACTCTATCTCTAGTCTTATAAATAATTCTATTTCTGAAGCTCTAGTCCCTGATACATGGAAATCCATTTATACTATCCCCCTTCATAAAGGAGGAAACTTCACTGACCCTTCCAACTATCGTCCTATTGCTACACTTCCCCCCTTTCCAAAATTCTTGAAAAATGCGTCCACACTCAAACACCTGCTTGATAACAATCTACTAACACCCACCCAGCATGGCTTTAGACACTATCACAGCACATCTACCGCTCTACTCTCTTCCACCCAAACAATAGCAGAAGCCTGTGATAATAACCTCCTACTATCTACTTTGTTCATTGATCTCTCTAAGGCTTTCGACACTGTCTCTCACCCTACACTAATATCTTAACTCTCTGACCTTCATGTCTGTACCCCTCCATTAACTGGTTCTATAGTTACTTATCTAATAGACAACAATCCATACGCTGGCAAACTGTCTCCTCCCCATTTCTGGCTGTCAATACTGATGTTCCCCAGGGTTCCATACTGGGTCCTCTCCTATTTAACATATTTACTAACAGTTTACACTTTGTTACTAAACTGTCTATACTTTTACAATATGCCAACGACTCCACACTTATTACCACCGCCCACAAAATCCCTGAACTCCTTGCACTTACCGAAAACACTTTCACATCCATCGAAGCCTGGCTTACTGATAACCAACTAATACTAAATCCAAAAAAAAAACTAAACTTCTACTCTTCCTTTCAAAAACAATGGCACATTTTAAATCCTCCTTCTTCATTACTTCCATTGACAAAACCAACATCATACTTGAATCCCATACCAAATTACTTGGTGTCACTATTGATGATGAACTAAAATTCGACATTCATATCAATCAATGCATACAAAAAAAAAAATCACCAAAAACTTGGTCTCCTATAATGTAATCATAAGCTGCTTTCACCCTCCTGCAAACACTCTCTTGCCCTAGCTCTGCTCCTACCCTCTCTTTTGTATGCTGCACCTGTCCTTACTAACCTTCAGTTATAATGAAAAACACTGAGCAATAAAAAACAAATAAAAAAAATGAACAGCAGTAATTGTAAAATAATCTTTTATTAGCACCAAAAGATCTGGTACTTCGGCCTTTTGCCTTCAAGGATCAATTAACTTTCAGTTATCTCTACTTACCAAATTAGAACAAACATAAAATAAAATAGTGTGATTTGCTTCCAACCTCTCCTGTAAATCCCACCACTGCCTTGCCCTCCAGTCATTACAATGACCTGAATTCCCAAAACCACTTCTTCTCCAACTGCATATCACATGCTCAGTTCTCTACAACCCCACCTCCTGCCCCTCCATCTCTAATATTGTTTTGCCTTATAACCCACAATGCCAGCTTCCTACATCTGACAAACATCTCCTGGACATCTACAAATCAACAAAAGATATTGCAAAGTCCCTTTATAAATACTCTGTAGCACACTCTTGGAACTCCTTTCCTCTTAACATAAGAAGTATCCTTCATAAACACCATTTCAATCTTGCGCTCAAAAACTGCCTCCAAAATACCAGGTCCTGTCCCTGTCTAGCTCCTACCTGAGGTCTTTATTACTTACTATCTATAGCTCCTTTATTCTCACCCCCATCACCCACTCCTTCTATTTCTCTAATCTTACTATCTGTTTTTTTCTTGTATATATCTTTGACATTGTAAATAATGTTTTTGCTTTTGAATTACCTTGTTTTAATGTATATATACTCTGCTACTAGAAAACATCTGCACAACACTATTTGACTGTAATGAATAAGTTCTTGCTATTATATCCATTGTAAGTTTTTTACTTTTGTTGTATCACTGTAATTGTAACTGGAGCTTTTCTCCTCGGGTCTCCACTGAATATGGACCACTGACTCAGTTGGACCAACCCAGTTAGCAAACAACAATAAATAAATAAATAATACAAATACATTTTGACTCAATTTAGTGCTATCGCTCTTAATCCCTCCTAAAACTGGTAACTACTGGCAAGAAATTAGTGTCTTGCACTTTATAAATAATGGAAATAATTAGAGTTATAGACTTCATTTACTACAGAAAATGTATATTAATCCACATCGTCTTATTCTGTGTCACAAATTAATAGCAATAATATTTTAAAAGTGTGCATGATTATTTTTGGATTTGTCTCTGATTTTGATAAGATTTGTCCCTGATGCACTGAGAGCTATGTACCTCAGAAATTTGTTAGCTCTCATAATGATTCAAAATACCTTTCAAGTACTCACTGTAACTAGATTTCCTGACAGAGACCCTGATTTCCTGACTGTAAGGAAAATTTCCTGACAGTTGGCAATGGTTATTGTGCATTTGTGTGTGTCTATCTATAGCTATTATCTGCATTTATATCTATATCTATATATCACGTCTCTCTTTACAAGCTCTGTTGTTGTCTAATTTCATGCCTTTATTTTGCTGCCATATTTAAATTCACATCCACTTCATTTTTCCATCTTAGTTTCACTTATTTCTGTTTATGACCCTTTCCTTGTCTCTATGCACATTTTTCCTTCCTACATCCAACTTCTGTGTGATCTCAGTTTTCCCTTATTTCCATCCCTGGATTTCTGCTTTAGCCACATTGCTCTTGTTAATTTGCAGCTCTTTTCACTTACACATTTTCCAGTTTGTCACTTGATGTAATCCCTGGTCTTATTACAGAGACCATTTTATTTCCTTTTTTGCCTTGTCTTTTTCTCACTTCTACTTCTATACTTATTTCCAGTTTTTTAATGCACACTTTTGTAGTTGCACTCATGCATCTTTCTTTGCGTGCGCCACTACCTAGCCTTGTACTGAACCAAATAATCATATCATTACTGTTTGCTAGAGAACCTTACTTCTATTTTCTTTATAGCAACCTCACTCAGCATTATGCTTTGTATTCTGATGTTCCCTGTACAATTGTATAAAATTTAGGTGAAACCTTTATCGACAAAGGGGTTAATTCTAAAAGACTTGCTCTCAGTGTAGGTGACTACTTACATTGAGGGTAGGTCTTTTGGAATCTGAAACCCCATGTAAGCCTGTTTATAGACAGGCCTTACACCAATGTAGGTCATGTATACTGATATCAAGTCTTCCATGATCAAGGCAGACTTACAATGAGAGTAACTCTTGGAATCTGGCCCAAAGACCTCAATTAATGTATTTTTACATTTCAGTCCTAGAATCATGGGTGCCCTAGGATTAAAGTCTCCCATGCTTATTTCCCTGCTTTTCCTATATCATTCCTTGACTTCTTTGCTGTCACCCTCTTTCTTTGGTATGCTGGATACCTGTTATATCTAATATCCAGCCTCTGCCTACAATCATTTGTTCATTGCACTTGTTTTGGTGACTTATTCCTTATATGCCTTTGTCTTTATAAGCTGTTCCTTTGTTCTTTCTGGCATTACATGCCATCTCTTCAACTCTGTTTACTGTTATCCTCTTCTCTGTCTGCCTACTCTGTCCTTGAGTAACCATCGCACTCTAATCATTAACCTATATCAGGAGAATGTGGCTTAACTCTATACTGCTGAACCAAAGACATTCACAAGTCAGTTTCAGTACTTCCATGATAAAAGTTATCACTATAGAATTTAGATATCTTTTGCAGAATTTCTTCACACTCCACTTTGAAATTATTTTTTGAGTGGCTGACGAGCAGGCTGTAAGCTTACAGTTATCAGCTGTACAAGACTGATGAATTTGTTCCACTTTGCTCATAAAAGCAGATAGTATCTCAGTGCCTGCATATCTGTTTTAGGAACACTGTTTCCCTGCACTATTGCCCTGCATCATAGCCATCTCTGTCTATTCTACCTAATTGTAATAGATTACCATGAACTATTTATCATATTAGCATCACTAAAGGAGGGAATAAACTTCCAATGTATTCCAAATTGACAATAAGACAGTATATAAATGAGAGGATGGTGGATCATGTAATGGTGGCTACTTTCAACACTCATACTGCTGGAACTAATCCATTCTTCTCTTATCTTCCCCCTTAAAGAAAAACATGCAAGATATGTGATGATACTGCATATATACATGCCTCACTTTGTATGAGAGCCTACTTTTTCCTCACAGCATGTACCCCAAGTCTCAGAATATCAACACCATGCACCACCTAGAGGGAATCCTGCCTTACTACCCAACTGCATTTAGTCCACGTTGCATGCAATAAAACCCCCTCTACTCTGTGGCGTGGCAACCCAAATCACCAACACCACTAATGGATGAACAACTGTCTGTGGTATAGCCAACATATCTAATCCCAAACAGTATGTGGATTTAAGCCATTTGCTAAAACTGAGGACTAAGAAGAGAGCAATAGCTAAGTAGATACTTCAAAGTCTAATCAGATCATCCTGTAATGTCTGCTTCAAAATCACTTTCTTTTGTTAAATCAAAGGTATGTGCATGCCATTCAAAACTGTGAGTTTTGCAAGCTAAATCAGTAGGAAGCTAATATCACACTCTATGCCTCACAGTAAGACCCTGTCCGGTTCGATTCACAGCTACAGCGTCTTCTGCGTGGAGACATGCGTGAATGGGCGTACTTTCGTTGAAGGTTGTGCATCAGGGCTGGCAACTCAGCACGTGAAAATCAACTGCCAATCATTAGCGGACTGGAGTTCCGCTGTGGCGACCCCTAACCGGGAAAAGCCGAAGGACACAAACAAACAAACCAAGCGGGTCATGAAATTTATTATTTTTTCTCACATTCTATTCCATATTATGTGGGTAAAATGCATCTGAATACTGATAAATCCATTTATTTATTTATTTATTTATTTATTTATTTATTTATTTATTTATTAAGCAGGGTAATTCCACCCAAACAGGTAACATAAGAGGAAATGTCTATCTATACACATATTTACTCACAGATATTACACCTTTTTCATCAAAGCAATATGAGACACAAACACTTATGAGATAAATTACTAATATCATGATTGTTAGAAAAAATGGAATTTTTAAAAAAATTAATGTAATTTTAGCTAAAGTGATATTTTTCATTCGGTAATTCACCTGTATTTATAAAAAACAATTTTCGCAGTATATGAAAGTTTGGATAACATCTTTCCATGCATTATTGTTTTCAGTTTGAAATTTGTTTCTCAGCTTACCCCTGCCAGTACAGTGATAACTAGAAACCAATGTAATGGTTTTTAAAATAAGTGATTAAAAAGGTTATGGAAAAGAGACATCATTCTAATTTATGAACCATGTTATAGAAAATGCATCTGGAGGAAACCTGTGTTCATTTTGTTTTCTTACCTGTGATATGAGAAACAAAGTGATAATATCACATCAATAGCTACCCAGAGCTATGAACATTAAAACAAAGAGCTAGGAACATTTTTCATAATCTATTCAATTGTAGGACCTAGAAAATACATTTGGGAATAAATTGCTTGTCTACTGTATAGAATTTGCTGTACTTTGTTAAAAATAGATGCTGTTTGGAAACTTAGTGTATTTAGTACTGAAATTTGTCTGTGTGATTTTTATAAATGTTTTCTTTCCCAGGTTTGATAAAATTTAGAAGACTGATTTGTTAACTTGAAATGAAATTCCAGTGATATATGCAGTAACAGTTTATGTATCTTTCTGAGTAAAGCCAGAACAAAGTAAACTAGGAGAGCTATTCATCCTGTAGGACATAAGGTAAATTATAAGTAGAATTAAATAAAAAAAGTATCTGTTTGTAATTTTTAAGGTGCAGCCTTTGTATCAAAATTTGCTAATAGATAGGCATTATAAATCTGATTTTTTAAAACTCCCCATAGCTGATCATATGTTACTACCACATCCACTCCTTATTCATTGTGCCTACCAAGGCTGCCCCCAGCCCACGGTCTGGAACTGGAAAAGAGATTGCAGATCCTGATGCAACATTACACTACTACCAGGGAGTGAGTATGCCCCAACTTACCCATTTCTTCCCCACAGCAGCCTTGGAAGCTCTGCTAAGTATGCTTTCAGGAGGGACTTGTGATCATGCATTCCAGCAACCTGCAGACCAAGTGGCATACAAAATGCTGTGCAGAGCTTTACATCCTCTTCATAATTATATTGCAGTTAACAAAAGGGCCTCACTGAGACAGATGCCTGGTGTCAAAGCCATGGCCTGAAGCTCAATGCCAAAAAATGTATTGTCATCCCCTTTGGTAAAAACTCTGTACCCATGAACTACAATGTAGCTGGTAGTCTACTTAATGTCGAAAATGTGATAAGAGACATTGGGACACAGGTGGACAGTAGTCTCTCCTTTGATAATCACATCACCGCAGTGGTCAGGAAATCCTTCTACATGGCTCACCTCATCACAAAAGGTTTCTCATCCAGAAAAAAAGAGGTCATTGTTCCCCTCTACTCATCACTCATTAGACCCATTATAGAGTACAACACCCCTTTTGGTATGTACCTCACAAGACATCTACAACAACTGGAAAGGCCACAGAAATACCTCACAAAGAGGATTACTGGCCTCAAACAGATGCCCTATGCAGACTGTCTCAAAAAACTCCAGCTTTACTCCGTCGCATATCGCCTACTCAGAGGCGATCTCTGCCTAACATACAAAGGTATGTCAAACCTCAGAGCTGTTGGACATGCTCCACTTAAAGAAATCCCAATCCCTCCAAGCTACATGCTCTAGGGACCTAAATCTTGTCACCACAATGAACAGAACATGCTGGAGGGATAGATTCCTTTCCCAGAGACTTCCCATACTCTGGAACAGACTACTTATCTATGTCAAACAGAGTTCCTCATTAGCTCTCTTCAAGAAAAATCTTGATGACTGGATGGGAAATAGGAAATTCACCCCAGGGATCACTTCTGTGGCTCTGCTCGACAGGGGCACAGGAAAATAATTTTCTTGGGTGGCGAACATTTTTGGCTAGGCTTATATAGGCCCTAGGGCCAATAGCCTATTACCTACCTATGAACCTATGAACCAGGTTGCCTTCCTTCCCTGGGTAAGCTGATGCCAACTGCTCATTCCCATCCTCAGCTGCCCAGTCTTATCAGTGCTCGAGCTGCTAGTCAAACTTAAGTTGTCTGGGGACACAGTCAGGGCAAAATGAGGATTCAAGTATGATTTTCTGAGCAGCCACATGGCTATTTTGTGCATTTCATCAATTTTCTCTGCCTCTATAAAACTGACATGATTGCATAGGTGCATAGCTTGCAAACACTTTGCATCCACACCACCAATTTTTGAGTGTTTTGCTTATATCTAGTGCTATCCAAGCACAGATAAGTATTTTGGTTACATTTCTGCACTTCTCTAAGTTACTTAAGTCTGGTGATGCTACATTTTTAATTATTTATTGCATTTCTCTGCACTTTATCATTGTAAAGTACCATTGCATTGTCCTGACTTTACTGTTGATTTTCCTGCACTGAAATAATTTTAAATAGAATGTTTCCTGTTTAATTTGTTGCTTGTATACAAACTTGGGTTATATCGTTGTGAGTTTACATTAAGAAGGCTTAAGAGTGCACTTTAATAGCAGTAGAGGTCTATTTGGTCAGTTTTCTCTGCCTCTATAAAGTAAGCACATTTCGGGGGTGCTGTTCAGCATGCAGTGGGCTTTAGCAGGGCCTTATATAAATGCAGATGCTTGCAATTGAAACTAACCCCCTGAAATTTCCACAGTACTTAGTTACACAACGAGCAAATATTTTGTGCATTGAGGAGCAGTATTATGCATTTAGTCTTAGATAACCTTGTTGTAAACTATACTCTTTCAGCAGCCAAGCTAATTTGCTATCAGTCTATCTTGTACCATCCCTTGTAGCTCAAATAATAAGAACTTGTGACCATAGATAATGCACTTTCCTACCATCTATGAAGCTGGTTTGGTGGATAAGGGTATCTTTTGGCAATGTAGCATCTGCTTCATGTTTACTGACAAGTGACAAACAATGACTTTTTAAACAAAGCAATATGGTATGTGACAGATGTATTTACATAATGTCACTGGTGGTAAGGCTCTCTCATGCAAGAACTCAGTAAAAATCAGGTTATCAGTAATGCACACACTACACCCAGAACGTGCACAGTATGGATGACACAGATTGAACAACATATGCTGAGACTCTTAAATTACAAAGACATGAACCTGGAGTGTTTCTTCCCAGGCCTCAGCTGAAATTTGGCATCATTCCAAGTTGGACTTTCTCAGTAAACAAATGTTAAATAAATAATTGTAATCTTCATAAATCCCAAATGCCTTACATACATTGTGCTTCCAACAAATATCCTCAGCAACCCCAAAAGTACTCTACCAGATCAACACCCACCATGACTCACACCACCACATCTTATGGCATCTCAGCTTCTAAGCCCATAAGGCAGCCACCATACATACCAATATTTTGGTCATAGGATATACCAATATGAGAAACACAGATGGCACACTCACCAGGTGGAATAAAAGAGAGTCTCGGTCAGTTGCCTATCTTAAGCCAAGATCTGCCACAACACACATGCACTCAGACCATTGCATAACAAGTACCATTATGACTTAGTCATGGTCCTTGTGGGTGTAAATAATCTAAAATGTGCCTCCATGGACTATATGAAGAAAGACAAGAAAGAGTTCTCAGACTATGTGTCCTGGACAAGTATGAGGATAGCATTGAGTAGCATTCTGTCTCCTCCAAGGATGATGCCACAAAATGAACAGAAAGTAATTGACTTTAATAATTGGCTTAGCTTTTGGTGTTATTCAGAGTGAGAATGATATTTGCCAGCATGAGAGGATATGGTCAACATATCATACTGTTTTGGCATGGATGATCTGCACCTGTCCACTCTAGGTTTTCAAGTAATGTTGCATCACACAGTGCCTTTTTTAAGCACTGTTGACCTGACAAACCTTCCAGCATAACAAAACCAGTCCAAAAAACCTAAAGACGTTAGCACTCAATGCCAAGATTTTAAACAAGAACCTCCATTCCATTTAAGCTGTCCTAACCCTGGAGAATGTAGACATTTGTGCAGTTACCAAGACATGGTTTAAAGCTCCGGACAGCACCCCAGTAATGGAGTGCTTTTATGCCTTCCACACATTTAGATTGGCTACTGCACAGAAAAGATTCAAAGCCTCCCATACCCTGAGAAAATACATGCCTGTATGGAAGTGTTCACAGAAACACTGTACGATAAATGCTGGGGGTGTCTCAATTTATATTAAAAACAAACATACCTCTAGGGTGTTTAAACAGTATGATATTCTTGAGATTCTCCATGTTCAAATTGCCATAGACAAAGTTCCATATCATATCCTTGCATGCTATATGTCCCCCTTTATGACCCAGAAAACTCATGACATGTACTTAATCATTCTGGAAACACTCCCTATTCAACCCAATACCATATTCATGGCTGACTTTAATGACTCCACTATAAACTGGGAATCATACATAACCTCAAACATGCAGGCTCAGAGATTTATTAACTTTGTAAACATAAACAACCTTTACCATCTAGTCCATATGGCCAGTAGGGGTGCGGACATCTTGTGATTGGTCCTCACAAAAATGGGAGAACATTGCACACATACACCCACCTGGTGTAATGTCCTGTAGAGGGGAACAGAAGAGAGTCAGGCCTGACCCACTACTCTGCCCAACAAACCTCAAACCAAAATCAATTGGGTTGGGCATGGAGGACAACAAGACCACACCAAAATGTGCTTATTCATTCTGGATTTCCTTTCAAAAACCCTTCAAACCACACCCCTCACACTACCTCACTTCTTTTCAAATCCCAACTCACTTAACCCTTTCCTAACCCTTCTTAGACAACCAAATAACCTAGCACAGCTACCACCCAGCAACCAACCCCCCCCCCATCCCACATTAAACAGTCCCGTGACAAATTTGTCTGTGCCAAACTTCACTTGTCATTGTCCTAATAAATACACAAACACCCACAGACGTTTGACGACCTTTAGTGTGATAACATTACTTAGTAACATAACTTTATTGAAACAAAAGACATAAGACAGCATGTCTGCTCACCTCTTGAATACAACAAAACTGTATCAAACATCAATCAAATCAACATACGGGCAGCATCTCCGCTCACACATATATACAATAACTAAAGACAAAGGCAGCGTACCCACTCACCTTGGATAAACAACAAAGGCAGCATCCCTGCTCACCTTAATTCCTCACAACTACCAATTTTCAATCCACCATCCTGTAGAGGGGGAACAGAAGAAGGTCAGGCCTGACCCTCTTCTCCGCCCACCAGCCCATAAAGGCTGTTCCCCCTCAAACAAAACCTTTCTTCACAAGATTCTCCACCATCAAACCCAAAATAAGATTAAATAAATCCAAACCGAAATCGTTGAGGTGAACACCATCCGGTCTATGCCACACTGGATCCTTACTGTCAAACTCTACATGCCAGACCGTATGTACCCCAATTTCTCCCAAATATTTTGCCAACTTAAAATTGACATATCTGTGAGCCTTCTCCATGGCAGGAAAATTCTGTGCCCCTTTCAATACCAACTGAGAATAATCTCAGACCAGATAAAAAACATCCCCAGATACATCCTCCACAATGCTAAAATGTCCTCATGAACTTGACAAACCAACTGCCACTTCGGTACCCTGCCTACATTATTGCCACCTAAATGATTACTAACATTTGAGCCAACCCCCACTTAACCTGCAACCCATTAAATTCCTGCAATATTTGATTCCACCTTAGCCCTCAACACCATGACAAATGATTTTTAAGCCAAAAATGATCCAAACCCAGATTCATGCCATTGGGTCTACCCTCTGCTAGCCTACCAGCCTAGACTATGAAGGAATGGCCCAACATGATGATCCATCTCTGATCTAAGAGAAGAGAGAGAAAACATTTTTTTTTAAAAACAAAGCCACTAGAAACTACTTAATATAATTCAAAAAGGCATTGTATGTCCACCGACCCACCAGTTTGATTACTTCCACCAACCTACCTTCCTTAGCCAGATCAGATGCCCTACCCATCCGAAAGGAATGTGAAGAAAACTTATCCCCTTGCAAACCCACACTCCAAAGTGCCCTTCTCATAACCACATTTAATTGCTCACCTGTCAATGCTTTACCACTTACTGCTGAAAAAAACAATCCTTGAATTCTACCCTTCCCAGCCCCACACCACTTTCTTCCCAAACTATGGGACATCTCCAAGCTACCCCCACCTCCTCCAAAACAATGGGTTGCTCAAGCCCCTCCTGATCTGTCTTTGAAGAATACAATCTAATATGCACAGCCCCAGGTAATATCAGTACATCCTCCCATACCAACGAACCCAATAACTCCGACACACAAAACGCCCCCAGTACATCTAAACACTAACTGTACACCACAACACATACTCATCCAAACAACCACACACTTTACCCAAACCCTTTAACAACATCCTTAGGTTCATAGGTTCATAGGTTCATACTAGGCTATCTGCCCGAGGGCATTTACAAGCCTAGCCCATAGTTTTGTGGCTTACGCCACCCCTTTAGTATGGGGAACTATACCCATTATTTTGCTGTGCCTCTGTTGAGCAGTGACACTGAGGTAATCCCTGGGGTATATCTGCGATCTCCCATCCATTGGTCAAGATTTCTCTTGAACAAGGCCAGCGAGGTGCTCTGCCTCACATATACCGGGATTTTATTCCACAGCATAGGGAGTCTTTGGGTGATGAATCTATCCCTCCAGCACGTCCTATTAATAGCCGTGTCAAGGTTTAAGTCTCCGCCCTTGTGGCTCTGACGGATCTAGATTTTTGAGGTGAAGCATATTCATCAAATCTGGGTTTGACATGGCCTTGTATGTTAGGCAAAGGTCACCTCTGAGCAAGCGGTAGCGACTGAATAGAGCTGGAGTTCTTTCAGTCGGGCAGCATAGGACAGATGTTTGAGACCCTTTATCCTTTTGGTGAGGAACTTTGTGGCCTCTCCAGCTGCTGCAAGTGTCGGGTCAGATACATTCCGAATGGGGCATTGTACTCAATCATTGGTCTGATGAGTGATGAGTATAGGGAGACTATGACCTCCCTTGATCTAGATGAGAATCCCTTCATGATAAGGTGGGCAATGTAGAAGGTCTTCCTAACTACTTTAGCTACATGGGTGTCGAATGACAGACTACTATCAACCTGGGTCCCCAGGTCTCTGATAACTTCTTCTGTACTCAGTGGATTGCCACCTATTTGGTAGCTAGGGGTAACCTTGTTTTTCCCGAAGGGTATGACTATGCATTTTTTGGCATTTAACTTTTGGCCACGGCTCTGGCACCAGTTATCCGTTTCTGTGAGACCCTTCTGAAGGATATCTGTGTCAGATGTGTTTTCTACTATGGCGCCCAGTTTGCAGTCATCTGCAAACTTTGTCAGCCATAACCCTCCTGTGTTTGCTTGTACTTCGGAAAAGTAGATGCCAAACAAGAGGACTGAGCCCTGTGGTACACCACTTGTGACAGGCTTTGAGTCTGACATGGCGCCAGCAACTCTGACCCTGTGGGTTCTGTCACTCAGCCAGTTTGCAACCCATCTTGTGATGTATGGGTTAACATTTAAGCTGATGAGTTTTTCAATGATACCCGAGTGGGGTATTGTATCAAAGGCCTTCGCCAGATCGAGGTAGGCTGTATGGACTGCCTTTCCCTCATCAATGGCTTTGGTGACTATTTCGAAAAAGTCAACCAAGTTTAGAAGGCATGATCTGCCTTTGACAAAGCCAAACTGGGATGGATCCAAAGTCTGCAAATTCCCTATGTCTTTATTTATGAGGTCCATTATGATCCTCTCCATGGCTTTGCAGATAAGGCTTGTCAAGCTAATGGGCCGGTAATTTCCAGGGTCGGTGGAGGCACCGCCTTTGTGAAGTGGGACCACAGTTGCAGTGCGCCACTCCCTGGGTACGTATCCAGAGGTAAGACTATGATTAAACAGCTGTCCTAGCTGTGGGTTTAATTCCTCGTTGAGTTCGTGGAGCACACAGCCGGGGACACCATCAGGTCCCATGGATGCTGTGTTTTTGCTTTGGAGAGAGCAGTTCTCGCTTGGGCGTTGGAGATGTTTGGGGGCTGCAATCGCTTGGTATAGATATCTCTCCTTTTGGGGGGAGAAGTTTGCACTGAACCTGTCAGCCAGTATGTTGGCAATGTCTGTAGGATCAGTAATCTTCACATCATTTTGAACTAGTTCTGAGCATATCTGGGAGTTTCCTCCCAGGTTTCTAACATAGCTAAAGAAGGCCTTATGATTGTCTTTTGAGTCTTTAGCTATTTTTCTCTCAAAATTTGCTTTGGATGATTTTATGAGAGCTCTTAGTTTTTACTTATAGTGATCAAGGGTGTCTTACCTTTTAAGGATTTTGCTCTATCTTGTAGTAGCTTCCTCCTTTTGTTGTAGAGTTTGTTTATGGCTGGGGTCCACCAGAGTGGACGCTTGCCTTTGGTACAAAGAGTCTTTGTTTTGCTTGGGATTGCCTTATCCATGCAGTCCTGCAGGTGCTGGTAGAAGGCATTTGTAAGTGATTCAGCGGCTTGAGTACTGTTTTCCGTCGGCTCGGGGCCTTAAAGGAGACCACACTAGTCTTTAGAAGTGTGAAGTCGGCTTCGAGAAGTTCTTTACTGTGGTCTTTTTATTTCAGGTGGGGTGGGATGAGGACCTCCAGCGAGATTAGTTTGTGATCTGATCTCACCAGTGAGGGGTATACTTCGGTGTTGAACATTGTGCTCCCATGTTCGTGATGATGAGATCAAGTATGTTTTCTCCTCTTGTGGGGATGGTGACTAGTTGTTCCATGGCATTTGAGTTTATGAATTCCAGGAACTTTTGGGCTAGGGTGTTTGGGCTTGAGTAGTGTTCCCAGTCTATATTAGGGTAATTGAAGTCACCTAGTATGATGGTGTTTGGTGATACATTTATCCCTCTAGTGTTTTCAGGAAGGCCATGTGAGGTTCCTGAGTTTGTGAGGGTGGCCTGTAACATGCTACAATTTGCAGAGCAGTCTTGCCTATGGTTAATTGCACCTGGATGGTCTCCGATGCATCGTGCGTTGCCACCAGTCTTGAGGTGTGGGTGTCTTTGATGAATATGGATACCCCTCCTTTCTTGGTATTGTCCGGATTTTGGGGCGGAACGCATGATAAGAGGTAAAACCTGATAGTGCTGGGGTGCTCTCAGGAGCCTTGAACCAGGTTTCTGTCACTGCACAGACATCGATGTTCTCCATACTGAGAAGGGCCTCGAGTGCGTGCATTTTGAGATTTAGACTTCTGGCATTGAGCAGCATTACCCTTAGTTTTTTCCTTTTTGTGTTCTAGGGTGGTAGGTTTAGAATTTGAGCCTTGCCTAAAAAGGCACTATGGGGTGGCAAGAGCCTTTGCCAATATCCGGAATCCCAGGGTGACAGGTGCAAGCCGTCCCTTGGAAGCAGCGTGGCTTGTCCAGCATGTCATCCCAGGCAGACAGACATTGGATCCCCTTTGAATGACACCAGAGTTTAAGCCAATTGTTAAAGCTGATCATCTTATCTCTGTATTGTGGCATCATTCTTGGTGAAGGTAGGATACTGCTCAAGGTCAGGGTCATACCTGCCTGGGCTACATAATCAGAGAGCTCCTCAATGTCTCTTTTCATGTAGTCCAAGGAGGTACGTCTCAGGTCGTTTACACCAGCGTGAACAATGACTGAGTCATATTTGTACCTGCTGTTGAGAGACCTGAGTGCTTGCGTTATGTGGCGGATTCTAGCGCCCGACAGGCAGCTTACTGTGACCTTCTCCTTCCTCAGTCTGGTGAGTGGGACGTCAGTGTGTCTGACTATGGAGTCACCAATGACTAGTGTGTCTGGCATTGTGTTTGGCCTTAAGGGCTGTGACTGTTTGACACTCTGACTGTGAGGTCTATGTGTTGCAGGTGTTGTGTTCTGAGGTGGTGGTTGTTTGGGTGTCTGCTTTGGTGGCCTCTGCTGTTTTGGTAGATTTTTGATCAGAGCCGCCGAGTATGTCTTTGTGTGTTTATGTGTATGATTTGAGGTTGTGATGGTACTATGTGAGACTGGGTCTATAGTGTGTGTGGTAACCTTCTCCTCCTGACTGGTCATCCTTAAAATACCTTTCATAATCATCCATCTCCTATTCATGCTGATCCTTTCAGTTCTAGCCCACCCTTTTAACACTCTACTCATCACCCATAATCTTGTGAAATCCTCTAATCCAACCAACTGAGTATACGCAGCAATGGCTGCTAAGGCCACCCTCACCGTTCACACTGCCCCTTTCTGCCCCTTCAACATGGCTAGGTAATGTAATAGAAAATTCTCAGACCACACGCAGTTCTCATCAGATAACTGCCGCAAATATTTGTCAAATTCAAGCAATGCCCTACCGTAGGCTCGTCTCGTGGATGCTGCCCATGATTGTTGCACCAACCTACTAATCACTATTGCCTAATCTGCCAAATGCTGGGTGGGACAACTGAGGGAAGCAAAGCCCCTTCTGGAGCCACCTGATGGAATATGCAGAACTGAAAACGAGACAAGCTATCTCATTCAAAGCCCCTGGTGCACGTAACCCTGTAAAAGAAAAGTTAAACAACAAGCTATGCAACACCAGTTTCCTAAGAATAAATAACAAGTGAGGTGCTTTAGCTGTTTTTATCTGTAGGACTCCCACCACCACAGAATTATCTGAATGAAAGGAAATACCACTCTCCTCCCCTTCAAATGATCCTACCATACTACCAAAGCCGCCTAGATTGGCATCAACTCCAAAAAGGTAACATCCCATTTCCACTCCTCTGCCCAATGCTCCGGCCATTGAACAGCAAACCATTGACCAGCAAAATAAGCACCAATTCCTGACCCCCCAGCTGCATCAGTAAACAACTGCAGTTCTCCTTGTGTAACCCAATCTAACTGGCAAAATAAAATTCCATTAAACTATTGTAAAAATTCCATCCACAAATCTAAATCCTCTCATGCCAATTTACTGACTCGTATTCTGTGGTATTTACTCTTATGTCCTTTCAACAAAAATGCCACAGACCAGCAAAACATCAATCCAGGATGCACCACCCTGCATGCGAAGTTCAACAAACCCAACAATTCCATAACATCCTTCACCCGAACCTTAGGCCTAGACTTCACCCAAATCATCTTTTCCTGCAGCCTAGCCATCTTTCCCCGAGGCAAACAAAACAAGCCCTGTTCTGCATCTACAGTCAGCCTCAAAAATTCCAAGGCCCTTGATTGACCCTCCAACTTATGCTTAGCCAAAGGTACCCCCAAGGCCTCACACATCCCCACAAACTCTTGCATAGCTACCCATGTCCCCTGTCTACCTTCCCCCACCAATAAAAAATCATCTAAATAGTGTACCGCTTGCTGATCCTCCACCCTCTGCTGCCATATCCAATGCAACACTGAGCTAAACTTCTCAAAAGTAGCACATGCCACTATACATCCCATAGGCATGACAGTGTCAAAATAAAAGTTGTCCCCTACCACCATGCCTAATAACGGCCAATCCTCCTCCCTCACAGGTAGTAAATGAAAATCTGACTCAATATCTACTTTAACTAACCAAGGTTCTTTGAAACTCCTAATAACCCGAACTGCATCATCCAAAGATGAATACTTTACATGGGCCTCTTCACTGGGAATTAAACCATTCACTAACTCAACCACAGCGTATGATAAATGGTGAATTAATTGAAATTTACCCTGCTTTTTCTTTGGAACTAAACATAACAGTGACACCTTAAAGTTAGGGAAAGGAGAGTAACAAAAAGGACCTAACACCCTCCCAGCCTGGCACTCTTTGTCAATCAACTCTTGCAAAATCACCTCCCTCCCCTTGACAGACCTCAACCCCCCTTCCTGCCCGCACCAATGCAGACTTAATTGAAAAACATTGTAAAAACCTTCTATTAACTCCCCCGCTACCTCCCGCAGAGGATAATGCATCAATAAATCCTTCAATATATTCACCTTAATAGGTGAATGGTTCCTCAAAACACCCTCTACCTCCCCAAAAGGACCCCCCATGGCCCAGAAAATTATCCTGACCATGCCCACCTAGCAATGCTGAATGGAAACTATTCCAACCTCTCATACACCCGAAGTGCAGTGCCTGACCCCCAACCTGACCCCCACCCCACACGTTGTGTAAATGCATGCGCCCCTATACACTTCGAGCAAATATGAGCAAATCTACAACCCACCCAGGAACACCTGCCGGCATTAAAAGCCCAACATATCCTTGCACCTCCCTCAGATGGCTGAGATAATCTGCTTCCCCCTCCACTGGTATCCATCATGGTGGACAGCCAAATGTCCAGATGTCTGACCTCAAAATGCATAGATTTATCTACTGCTTTACGCTTGCAAAATTTCTGGTCATACCATAACCATGCAACCAGGTTGTTTTAACCTCTGCTATCCCTAATGGTCAAAAAATAAGCCAAATGATGAAGAGCCAGCGAAGTGTCCCTTTCTGAACACACATATAATAAATGAAACCTAGGACCCAATTATCCCATGTCTTAGCCCGAAACCACCCTACCCCTTTGCAACCTATTGCAGCCAATGCAGCCAAGAGGTACTTCCCATTAGCCATCTCCACTTCTGCCAACCGCTGAACCCCATCTGCATCAATCAGTCCAAAAATGTCAACGTGCGGGGTCAATAAAATGAGAGTGCCTTCCTGTCATAGGGTCTGTGAGGCCAACCAATCCCCTGACCATAAATGAAAGTCAGACTCCATCTCATGGACATCCGGCCCTAACGTCTGATCTAACAATGACAGGGTATCCTCAAAAACCTCTCCACACTCAGCTATGGCCTCCAAACTGCTACCCAGTAGCTCCCTCTGGATACTCTCACTGCCCCCTTCCTCACCCCCGCACCTGCTCCAAACTCCTCACCCCCCCAGCATGATGAATTATTACCTGCATCTGATAAAGGAGGCATCACCACCTTTGTAGCCTTCTCCACCAATGCTGTCTGCTTGGCTTTCTTCGTCCTGGGTGTTTGGGTTGAAGTCATCTGCCGCTTCTTATGAGTGGTCACACCCTGCGTGCTAGTTGATGGTACCTCAGCAAGAATATCCTTGAACAAATCTTCCACTTGTGCTACAATTTTGGCCCATCTCTGTCTCAAAGCCTCTGTTATAATGACATAGAATAAAATTGGCACAATAAATTTGCTCAAAATAACTGGTCCTGGCAAGACACCAACATCAACAATCCATCTATATGCTGTGTGAAAAGATACCACCAGCTTATGGATAATAAAGCAAGTAAACTACCTATCTGAGCTCCAGTCATTCATCCTACACTAGGTCCCTCAAAAAAAAAATAGCCTCGACTCATCATCTATACAACACAAACTGTCATCAAACCGCAATACAAAATGCATATTAGAATTTACAGCCCTTGCAGGTCCTGAACCCAGGATCCTGTACTCTATAGTCACAGTAATTAACCACTAAGCCATCTACACACACACACACACACACACACACACACACACACACACACACACACACACACACACACACACACACACACACACACACACACACACACACACACACACACACACACACACACACACACACACACACACACACACACACACACACACACACACACACACACACACACACACACACACACACACACACACACACACACACACACACACCTGAACTAATAGTAAGGCGCTTGTGCACAATTCGAACAACTCAGTTCAACTTAATAAAAGAAACACATGAATAAATGTGCAGAAATGCAATCAACTCAGTTCAACTTAATGAAAGAAATACATGAGTAAATGTGCAGAATTGCAGTACTAAAGGTTGCACAATTAAATATGCCTAAACCAAATTAATGGTAGTTAGTTATTACCGAAGCAGCAGCTAGTGAAACAAAATGTACTATTCACTTATTCTAAACTCCTCAGAGTGGGTCGCCAAATATTCATTATAATCTAATGCCGAATGTGAGCTCAATGGGCTTACACAATTTAAATATTCCTAAAGCACCTGTTTAAATAGTTCAGGAGTTCATCTCTACTTCTTCAGTAAAGCCAATGCTAGTTGTTGTTGTGTCTTTTGGCTTTTCCCGGTTAGGGGTCACCACAGCGGAACTCTGGTCTGCTAATGATTGGCAGTAGATTTTTACGTGCCGAGTTGCCAGCTCTGATGCACAACCTTCAACAAAGGTATGCCCATTCATGCATATCTCCACACAGAAGACGCTTTAGCTGAGAATCGAACGGGACGATGTCTTACTGTGAGGTGACAATGCTACCGCAAAAGCCAATGCTAGTACTATCTTTATTATTCCTACTTTTCATACATACACTGTCTAATCATATACAAATGCTACTTACATAGGAACCAAGCAGCAGCATGAATATTAATTAATATTAGCTAATGTCAATGCCGAACATGAGCTCAAGGATCAGGCTCATGCATTCTTCATCATAGACCGTACTGTAATCCCTGGAAAAAGCGTGCATGAGCAAAATTCCCCGGCCATACCTCCCCATGACTAACAGCCACCAAAACACCTGCAAAACACCACAACCACCAGGGGAACTTTAGAGAATGCAAACTGACCAATTTAAAAGGAAACAAGCAACCACCAATGGCCCCCAAAAGCCCATAAAACACAACAACCACCAGGGAAATGGTTGCAAATGCAACTTAACCAACTTAAAAAGAAAACAACTAACAACTAACAGCCCCCAAAATCCCAAAAAACACCACTACCACCAGCAAAACCTCAGACAAGGCAGCTACCTCAGTTTACAAGGTCAAGCAACCACTAACGGCCCCCAAAAAGCCTGTATAACACTACAACCACCAGGGAAACCTCGGAGAATGCAAATTAATCCCTTAAAGAAAATGAGCAACCACTAACAGCCCCCAAAAAGCCAACAAAACACCACCATCACCACCAGAGAAACCTAAAACAATGCAAACTAGGCCTCTGCCATGAAATTCCTGTAGCAGGACTTTACTCAAACTCTCTAACAACAAAAAGAAGACTCATCCTACCCTGCAGCAATCAGAAAACAAGTCAGAAAGCAGAGGAGTATGAGCCTGTACTCTGCTTGAGTTTCCTGACAGACATCTCCTATCACCCAGCCTACCAAGCTACTAACAAAACAGCATTCTAATGGTAGGTACCCCGCAAAGACAGTAGCTTACTCCATTCTAAAGCACACACCACGTTATTTGCAACTGCTCCCCAGAAAGGAAAAAAAAAAAATATATATATATATATATATATATATATATATATATATATATATATGAACACCTTGCTGATACCACTGTATATAACTACATCTAAGAGTACTGCTTACTTTCTGACGTATGCCAACATCCAAGGCCTACCTTACCAACAAGGTTGTCTGGGACGTGATCCTGCTGCAACAACAAGACCACACCAAATGTGCTTATTCACTCTGGATTTCCTTTCAAAAACCCTTCAAACCACACCCCTCACACTGCCTCACTTCCCTTCAAATCCCAATTCACTTAACCCTTTCCTAACTCATCTCAGCCAACCAAATAACCTAGCACAGCTACCACCCAGCACCCCCCCCATCCCACATTAAACAGTCCCGTGACAAATTTGTCTGTGCCAAACTTCACAAATAAGCTCATATACCAAGCAACTACAACACTACTGCAATGCCTTGTAGTAGTAGTAGTAGTCATGTTACAAATATTAAGAGAAAATGTCAAAGATAGGTAAGCAACCATGTTGTTAGGTGCTCTCTTTGTGTAGCAAAATAATATAACTCCAGTCAACAAAACAGAAAACTGTTCAGATTGAATGAGGGTGCTAGTAAGTAGAAATAAAAAACTACTATTATAAAAAAGAAGTCAAGTAATACTATCTTATGTAATTGCAAGAATATTTATATAAAATGAAATAGAAGGACTAAAGTGCTTTCAGTACAGTATTGTACCAAATTCACATCTAGAAGAAATTTCAAATGTTTTACAATGTATTATGATAACCAGAGTTTATCTCATTAGTATCAGTCGACTGCAAATTTGTAAACCAACAATACATTAAAGGAATACAGTGGTTGTTCTCATGTATGCATAAGCACACATGGCAACATTATATTCTTATGCATAATCATCTCCCAGACATTTTGCATTAGGTGAACAAAGATGTAATAAAAATAAAACTCACTGGTAATAAAAATAGTAATAATATGTAACTTTATGTCTAAAATTATTTCTCTTTGTCTCTCCTCCACCTTTTACCCTCTGTTTTCTTATTTTAATTATGAACTCCTTTGTCCTTTTTTATTTCCCTCTCATTTCTGCACATTGTTTTACAGATGCAAATATCTCAGCAGCAGCCCAGCTGCATACCTCCCAGGTTATGGAACATTCTCCTTCTCAACCACATAATATAAAAAGTGGTAACTGCATTCCCCTTCTACTCATCCAGGGATGTCATCACAGGCTAGGGGTGGTGGCACCTGTCCTGCAGGCATTTTGACACAAGGTAGCCTGGCAAGCCTCACTGAACATGAGCTTTAGGACTTGGTTAAGGTGATAGTGGAACAGGTCATGGACAGATGACTTCAACCTATCAAGGCTTCTCTTCAGCGGATGAAATATTTGCTTTTCCAGTCACTGCTGACCGCCACTCCATCACAGGTCCCTGCCTCCCAACATTTTGGTTTTCCACAAAAAACATTTGAGGCCTTGTAAACTGGGACTGTTGCTGGGCACCACTCTTTGACACCATTTCCTTCATGTTTCCTCTCTCCTACACCCTCTTATCTACTTCCCACTCACTCTACCTTCTTATAACAAAAATAAATACATTTGAAAAACTAGGGTCTGTCTCCTGAAAAAACATAGCATCCCTCCTCTACAAAATTATCCATCATAGCCCTTTGATGTGTTCCTGCTGTGTCCCCCTCTTTGTTATATCCCCTGTTTTTCAATCATTTCTATTTCCCATGTCCACTCTATAATGAAAACATCAAGGTATCTAATTAAGGATGCCCCTATATAAAACAATATAACCGCCCCCTTTATTTTTTTTTAAATACTAACACTAAAAGCTGCTCAGTCAACTGCTTGCCTTAAATCTTTCAAGTGTGACTGTGCATAGACACATTCATCTGTAAAATCTGAATTCATATGAAGCCATAAAAAGCCTATGGCTTTTATGTATTCTTTGCATATACTTAACACTTGCCTTCAGGTACTTTATGCTTTTGCTATAAGTAGACACGTTTATCAAAATGGCTTCAGATTTCCTTAGTCAGAGCAAGTATTCTGCATTAGGTTTATTTGCATATAAGTGCAGTGACGCTTTTTGTGGATAGCCATGTCACTGTTGTGAAATCCCAAACTATGAATACCACCCTTCATTTTTTTGCACCTTTGGTGATACAGTGGTGTGGTAGAACCGTTATTGTTGCTGCCTTGTAGACTATGGTTCACTAGTTTGGTTCTTGGCTGTCTTATGTGTCTTTTATGTGGAATCTGCATATCCTTTATGCATCTGTGGAGGCTTTCATTATGGCACATTCCAAAAATATGCCATGGGCGAATTAATATCTTACAAATGGTTTAGTGTCATGCATGCTGTATGTGAGAGCAACCTGAGATGAACTGCAATCTTACAGATAATTAGTTTCCCTGCCTATTGCAAATTGAGCCCTAGGATAGGCTCTGGGTCCTTTTTGATCCTGAATTGAATCTAGCAGGTAGTTACATAATGAATGAAAGATATGTATTTTATGCTTTTACTTTCAATTTGTATTTACATTTATTTTGAGCATACACATTTTGATGGTGAATTTCTGTTCTCTTTTAGTTTTGTTAATTACTTTAGAAATCACTTTAAAGCAATATTCAAATAAAATTAATAAATGTCTAATGCAAGACAGAAGCAGGTGAGTACCCTTTAGTTTTTTCTGTGGTAGGTAGTCAGTCCTCCAAATTAGAACTGATAACCTCTTTGTTTCACGAATACAGTCACTATGTAACGAAAGGTCCATTTTGCACAGAGGTAGCAATTTTGTCTCTGAAAAGTTATTCAGTATGTTTGTTTTCATGTTGGTGGAGTCACAAAGATGAATTTATTAAGTATTATTGATGTTGAGATGCAAGTTTCCAGAACAGTGATGAGACTCATCCTACTGAATTCCCACCACAGAAAACATATGTTGACGGGTCTTTGATGCGTTATGCATGTGTGTATGCATATGTGCATGTGTGTGTGTGTGTGTGTGTGTGTGTGTGTGTGTGTGTGTGTGCACATATGTGTGCGCGCATGTGTGTGTACGTGTGTGTGTGTGTGTGTGTGTGTGTGTGTGTGTGTGTGTGTGTGTGTGTGCACATATGTGCGCGCACATGTGTGTGTGTGTGTGTGTGTGTGTGTGTGTGTGTGTGTGTGTGTGTGTGTGTGTCTGTCTGTGTGTGTGTGTGAGTGTGTGTGTGTGTGTGTGTGTGTGTGTGTGTGTGTGTGTGTGTGTGTGTGTGTGTGTGTGTGTGTGTGTGCGTGTGTATTTGTTTTATTGTGGGTGGTAGGATTTTCAAGGAATAATGCTCCTGCAATCAAGACTGGATGAAAGTAAATGTACTTGATTGCATTTTATAAAGGGAAAGATGAGACAAGCATGTGTTCTATGAAGAAGTCTAGAAATGTTTTTTTTTTACATCTGTATGATCGCCAGTGCTAATTATCCAGCTTCTGAACAGGAAAAGATACATTAATAGAGAATCTGAGGAGTGTAATCATTTATCACATGTTATTATAAACTACTACTAGAAGGATGTTCATAGGTTCATAGGTTCATAGGTTCATACTAGGCTATCTGCCCTAGGGCATTTATAAGCCTAGCCAGAGTGTGTTTGGCTTTCGCCACCCATTTTAAATTAATTTTGCTATGCCCTTTTTCGAGGTTAGTATATTGTGCCTCTGTCTAACAGTGACACAGAAGTGATACCCGGGGTAAACCTACGATCTCCCATCCACTCATCAAGATTCCTCTTGAAGAGAGTCAACGAGGGACTCTGCCTAACCTGGACTGGGATTTTATTCCAGAGTGAAGGGAGCCTCTGGGTTATGAATCTGTCCCTCCAGCATGTCCTATTTATTTCAGTGCTGAGGTTCAAGTCTCTCGAGCGTGTAGCTCGATGGGATTTGGATTTTTTGAGGTGCAGCATGTCCCTTAATTCCGGGTTGGACATGGCCTTATACATCAGGCACAGGTCACCTCTGAGCAGGCGGTATGCCACTGAGTAGAGCTGGAGTTTCTTTAAGCGGGCAGCATATAGCATCTGTTTGAGCCCTTTGATCCTCTTGGTGAGGTACTTTTGGGGTCTTTCCAGTTGCTGCAGGTGTTTGGTAAGGTACATCCCAAAAGGGGCATTGTACTCAATTATGGGCCTGATGAGGGATGAGTAAAGAGGCACGATCACCTCCCCTAATCTAGATGTGAATCCCTTCATGATTAGGTGGGCTATATAAAATGTTTTTCTAACCACTTTGGCCACGTGGTTGTCAAATGAGAGATTGCTATCAACTTGGGTCCCCAGGTCCCTAATTACTTCTTCTGTACTTAATGGATTACCACCTATGTGGTAATTTGTGGGCACTTTGTTTTTGCCAAAGGGGATGACTATACACCTTTTGGCGTTTAGCTTGAGGCCATGGCTCTGGCACCAGTAGGCCCTTTTGGAGGATGCTTGTGTCGGCTGGAGAGTCGATTATGGCACCCAGTTTGCAATCATCTGCGAACTTGGTCAGCCACAGTCCTTCCGTGTTGGCCTGTACCTCCGAGAAATATATACCAAACAAGAGAGGTCCCTGGACTGAGCCTTGTGGGATGCCACTTGTAACTGGTTTGGAGTCTGACATGGCTCCAGCAATTCTAACCATGTGGGTTCTGTCCTTGAGCCAGTTTGCAACCCATCTAGTGACATAGGGGTTTATATTTAAGCTGGTGAGCTTATTTATAATGCCTGAGTGGGGTATTGTATCGAAGGCTTTTGCGAGATCCAGATAGGCTGTTTGGACCACCATCCCTTCGTCGATGGCCTTGGTGACTGTTTCAAAGAAGTTAACCAGGTTTAAGAGGCAGGAGCTGCCCTTAACAAAGCCAAACTGGGTAGGATCCAGTGTCTGTAGGTCCCCAATATCTTTATTTATGAGGTCCATGATGATTCTTTCCATAGCTTTGCAGACCAAGCTAGTCAGGCTTATGAGGCGATAGTTTCCAGGGTCCATTGAGGCACCACCTTTGTGGAGAGGGACCACTGTTGCTGTACGCCACTCTTTGGGTACATATCCTGTAGTAAGGCTGAGATTGAACAGTAGTTTTATGTTTGGGTTTAGCTCTTCTTGGAGTTCATGTAGGATGCAGCCTGGGACACCGGCTGGTCCCATTGATGCTGTGTTTTTTGCTTTGGAGAGGGCGGCTCCCACCTGAGCATCTGAGATGTCAGGGGGGCAGCACTCTGCTGGGATAGATATTTGCCCTTTTGGTGGGGAGGGGGGGGGGGGAGTTTGCACTGAATCTGTCAGCTAGGATGTTGGCAATGTCTGTGGGTTCGGTGTGTTTTTTGTCATTTTGGACTAATTCTGAGCATATCTGGGAATTCCCACCCAGGTTCCTAACATAACTAAAGAAAGCCTTGTGATTATCCTTAGTGTCCTGTGCAATTTTTCTCTCGAAGCTGGCCTTTGACGATTTTATGAGTGCCCTTAGTGTTTTTGCTAATACTGATCAGAGATGCCTTCCCTTTTTGGGATTTTGCTCTATCATGTAGTAGCTTCCTCCTTCTATTGTATAGTTTGTTTATGGCTGGGGTCCACCAGACAGGTCGTCTGCCTTTGGAGGATTGGGTCTTGGTTTTATTTGGGATTGCATGATCCCTGCATTCCTGAAGGTGTTCATAGAATGCATTTATAAATGATTCTGCGGTCTGGGCCATATTTTCCACAGGCCCGGGGGCTTTGAAGGATTCCACCTCGGTTTTGAGGAGTGTGAAATTTGCTTTAGAGAAGTTTTTCACTGTGGTTTTCTGGGCAGGGGGAGGGGTCGGGATGTTAATATCCAGTGAGATCAGTTTATGGTCTGATCTTACCAGTGAGGGATACACTTCTGGTCTGGAGCATAGAGTCCCCATGTTGGTGATGATCAGGTCCAGTATGTTTTCCCCTCTTGTGGGAGTGGTAACAAGTTGTTCCATAGCATTTGAGTTTATGAATTCTAGGAACCTTTGGGCAAGGGTGTTGGAGCTAGAGTAATGCTCCCAATCTATGTTTGGGTTGTTGAAGTCACCCAATATAATGGTGTTCGGAGAGACCTTCATATTTTCCAGTGTTCTCAGGAAGGCCGAGTGGGGTTCCTGGGTTTGGGAGGGTGGTCTGTAGCAGGCTATAAACTGGAAGGCAGTTTTACCCACTGTTAGTTGCACATGGATAGTCTCTGATGCTTCGTGCTTTGCCACCAACCTGGAGGTGTGGGTATCTTTGATGAATATCGATACTCCCCCTCCTTTTGTGGTTCGGTCCAAGTTTTGGAGCCGAAAAGCATGATATGAGGTATAACCTGGTAGTGCTGGGGTGCTCTCAGGAGTCATGAACCAGGTTTCTGTTACTGCACAGATATCGATGTTCTCCATGCTAAGGAGAGTTTTGAGTGCGTGCATCTTGAGGTTTAGACTTCTGGCGTTGAGTAGCATTGCTCTTAGTTTCTTATCCCTTGTGATACCTATGGAGGTGGGTTTGTGTTTTGAGCCTTGCCTAAAAAAGGCACTATGGGGGTAGCAAGAGCCTTTGCCAATATCCGAAAGCCCAGGGGTGACAGGTGCAAGCCGTCCTTAGCAAAGCATCGTGGCTTGTCGTGCATATCATCCCAAGCTGACAGGCATTGGATCCCCTTTGAATGACACCAATACTTAAGCCAATTGCTGAAATTGATCATCTTGTCTTCATATTGTGGCATCATTCTTGGTGAGGGTAAGATGCTACTCAAGGTCAGGCTCATACCAGCCTGGCTACATGCTCAGAGAGCTCTTCTATGTCTCTTTTCATGTAGTCCAGGGAGGTACGTCTCAGGTCATTCACACCAGCATGGACAATGACTGATTCATATTTGTACTTGCCTTGGAGTGACCTGAGTGCTTGTGTTATGTGGCGGATCCCAGCACCAGACAGGCTGCTCACTGTGACCTTCTCCTTGTTCAGCCTGGTGAGAGGGACATCAGTGTGCCTGACTATAGAGTCACCTATTACAAGTGTATCAGGTGTGTTGTTTAGCCTTAAGGGCTGTGACTGTTCGGCACACTGGCTTTGAGAGATATGTGTTGCATGTGTTTTGTTTTGGGGTAGCGGTTTCTTGGGTATCTGCTTTGGAGGTCTTTGCTGCTTAGGCACATCTTTATTTAAAGCCTCCGAGTATGTTTTTGTGTGATTATGTGTTTGGTTTGCTGTCGTGGTAGGTCTATGTGAGACTGGAATTGTAGTGAGTGTGGTTTCCTTCTCCTCTTGACTGGTTATGCCAGTACTGAGTTGAGAGAGCTTAGCCTCCAGTTTGGCTATATAGTTGCATCTCTCACATGTGTTGGAATTTGTTGGGAGGAGGAGAGGGTTGTCTGTGTACATGAGGCAGTTGTAACATTGCCTCAAGATTCCCATATTTACCAGCTGGACCGGAGAGGAGATTGACAACTGACCTTTGGGGACCAGAGAGGAGATTGACAACTGACCTTTGACTATGCAAAGGAGGTGACCTGTATTTACAGGCCTAGCATGGTACCCATCTGTTCAGCCTTAATGTACTGCATCTTGAGGAAAGGCAGCGTATCTAAAAAAAATTGTTCTGTAAGGTAATAACACCAGATTTCAGAGGTATAGCTTCTGACAACATTGAGCGTACTTATTATTTAGAAAGGATTGGACATTGGCTGATTTTAACATCCAAAACAGGTAATTATCATAAAAGTGTTATGCAGTGGCCTTGAAGGACAAAGCTTAAAATGAGATATAACCCAGCTGTGCACAGGAAAGTTAATGACAGTGAAAAGAAGCAGTAAGTTTTTATCGGTCGTGGTCAGGCATTAGGAATTCAAATATCAGGCCTTCTGTCAATCATCCTTATTACAAATACTGTCTAGAAAAATATGCAGACGTGAATCTGACTTTTCTGAACTACATGCAGGATGAACTGTATACCAAGGTGACAATTACATGGATCTGCACAGCAATTTGCTATTCATGTAGAAAATGTCTAATCCATTTTAGGTCTCTAACTCATGCAGATGATTTGATATTATTAGACTGAAGCACATTTAGTGCATTTCGCAATCAAGCACACATTTTCTGCCCAAGTGACTCCTAATTTGTATTGCCTAATAATGTTTCTTCAAGTAATCTTACATATACAGCATTTATATGTTGTGAAAATGAAAGATGAAGAACATCTGAGTTCATTCTCCTTGCTTGTCTAAGCACAGTAAATATTTCAAGTTGTGCTAAGTACGTTGCATTTTCTCATCGTATGCTATGAATACATTTCATGTGCATGGATCATGATCATTCTCTAAACCCTTATAATTAAAAAGTATGCCCTTTCCCTTTTGTAGCAATGCATACTGGTTTCTGAACATTTTTTTTTTAATTTTGCTATCTATATCATACTTCTGTGGCACTTAAAGAGAAACAGCATAATCAGATGATATGTTGAAGGTGAATCAGCTGACAAATGATAACAAGATTCAAACCATTACCTTCACAGCTCAGCATTTTAGCCATGATAATATCATAGGCCAGTGCTGCCCTCAGTTATGAGTATTAATATTTATACACATTTCTCGGAGTACATTTTGAATCAAAAACAAGGATAGCCTCCACTCCCCAGGCTTTCAAATACTGGCTAAAATGTTATTTACCCCCATAGTGCCTTTTTAGGCAATGCCAAATTGCCAAACCCAGAGACATAGCAAAATAAACTCAACTGAACCTCAAGGTGTTACTGCTCAATGCCAGGAGCCTAAATAAAAAAAAAATACATTCTGTCCAAGCCCTCCTTGCACTCAAGAATATAGAGAACCCTGTTAAAACATGCTAGATAGCTAGCCAGATCAATGATAGGACCCAGGCGATTGAAGCTAGGCCACCGATACAAAGAAGTCTGTCACCAGTGGAGTCCCCCAGTGGGTCTGTGCTAGGCCAACTCCTCTTTGGCATTACTTCTCCAGTGTCAAAGCCAATGTCAAAGGCCTCTGGCTAACCAGGTTTGCAGATGATTCCAAACTGGGAGCAGTGATTGAATCCCCCCCAAGATAAAAACACACTTTATAAAGGTCTAAGATATACAAACGTTTGGTGCCAAAGCCATGGCTTAAAACTCATTACAAGGAATTCCATTATAATGTCTTTTGGGAAGTCAGGCAACCTGAGTAACTACAGCTTCAATAGAACATCACTAAAAGATGATTTACAAGTCAGGGATCTGGGAACTCATGCATATATTAGCCTAGCCTCCAACCAACATCTCTCTCCAAGGTAGTAAAAAAATCATTCTATGTTTCTCAACTTATAAGCAAGGGCATGGCATCTAGGTCCAAAGAGGTAATCATACCACTGTTCGCAGCCCTTATCAGTCCCATCATAGAGTAGAATGCCCCCCACCCCTCTTCAGTATGTACCTGTCCAGACACATGCAGCAACTGGAGCATCCAGAAAGGTTCCTTCCAAAAAGAATTCAAGGAGTAAACACAATGTGTTCTGCTGTCTGCCACAAAGCCCTGTCTTTTACAAAGTATCGTACACACTTCTGTGAGATGATCTTTGCATGGCATACAAGGTGTTCATGTACCCTGTTTTGATGAAACTTTTTCACATCCACAAACAAATGACATCAGGACTATTAGATTAAAAGACCTAAATTTTGCTTGCAACAAAAATAGGTCATGTTGGAGAAACAGATATGTTTCTCAGAGAATTCCCATTCTCTGGAACAGTCTCCCCATCAGTGTGAAGCAGAATTTCTCCCTATCCCTGTTTCATCAGCACTTGTACCAGTGGATGGGTAATCGGAATGTCAACCCTGGTCTAATACCTATATCTCTAATGGAGAAAGGCAGTCAGTAAATCACTCCATACAAATCAAATTTGTGGGTCACATTTTGGTTACACTAGGCTTTTAAGTCTTCTAGTATACACCTATGAACCTATTTATATCTCAAAAGCTGTTAATGCTTCAGAATAAAACAAAGAAAGGAATATTTGCAGCCTAAACTAATAAGCAAGCATGAGTGTAAAAACTGTTGCATAATATCAGAAAACGGAAGACAAAAAATATCCAATAAAAGTTGGGGTATTTTATTCAGACAGATAGAATGGAATATTTGTAAAGTACCCAATGAAACCATCTAGTATCCATGCATTTATTTATTTAATTCATTTTGTTAAGTAGGGTAAAAAACTAGTCACTTGGATCAGGGTTGGGAGGATGGTCTAATGGTTGAGGTGTTTGCCTTACAAACACAAGGTACAGGGTTTGAATCTCACAGGGGATAATTGGCTAGGCTCACAAGGGCAGTTAGCCTAGTACTAACCTATGAACCTATATGGGTTCAGCCCAGGAGCACAATGCAACATACAGTATAACAATAGAGAATTATTTAGACAATAATGAAATATATTATACAAATTCAGCTTAGAGAATAATTACATACAAAATACACATTCAGTTTGAAACAATGAAATATAGGGAAGGACCTAGAGAAACAGCCACCGAAGAATAACTTAAGTACAAATAGTAAAAGTTACAATTATTTTCAGAGAAGGTAAATACTACAGGATATGCTAGTTAATTAAATGGTAGCTGTCAGGGTGTAAGATGTTGGGGTATTCAGTTGGTAGCTGCTGAAGGGATAGGAGTGCAGTATTGCATTTGTAGTCATGAATGGAGCTCTGAAGTGTTTTGTTTGGATACTTGCTACATTTGTAATACGCAGTTTGCTACAGTTTCAGAACACAAGAGCTTTTTTTCTGTTTGTTTTTTTTTTCCTTTGGCCCCCAACCACAAGATGACCTTTTTTTGTCATAAATGCTGAGTTGAGGGGATGCCAGTTTTGGGAAATACACATGGCCCAGATAACATAGTCAGCATATTGTACACAAGCTTAATTTTGTATGTAATCTCCTTGTTGAAATCTAACATCATTTTGTGCCTGTTCCTTGACTTTTCATTTTCACCTTCTCTCACAGATCCTGTTTACCCTTGAAAAGACACACAGTATGATTTGTCTTGCACTAGTTTGTAGTACAGCTGTTCAGTAAGGGTACAGAGATAAATGTGAGCATAGGGTTATGTAATATGTCTCAGATGTAGGATTTATATACATTTTGTTACTATCACATTTTTTTACTGCTGTTCCAGGAGCAGCCTGTCCTCTGTGCAACACAGGGAAAGAAAGCATACACATATTACATAGTACAGCGCCAGTTTTCTTTACTGTACTATGATATGTTCCAGTACCTTGGGTGGGGGGATTGATTGATTTTTGGAAGGGGGGCACATTTTACTTATTTGTGCTGAGTAGCCCTGTATGTATATCCTCCATATGTTTACCCATCTATTTGGACCGATAATTGCTGCAGTACCAACACTGTCTCCCAGACAAATACCATGATAGCTTCAGAGACCATAGCACTATTAATCTTATTACAGCAGTACGCACACACTGAAGAAAACAAATTCTCTGTCACCAAATAAGCTCTTTTAGTGCTATTCACAGGTGAAGGAACCTGTGCATTTTTACCTCACCTTGTTGTGGACTGTTGAGCTGATATGAAGACCAAATTTCGTCAGTTGACATAAATATTCTAATAGGTAACATGCTCATAAAATATGCTGGTATATAATTATATAAATATGCTAATATATGACATACTTCTTTCACAACTGTTGTAGACAAAATATCACCCACTGAAGTAATTCTCCCATAACCATCATCTGATAAGGTCAGCACTTGGACACTATTTTGGTTAGTGCAGGCCACAGGTTTTGTTAACATACAATTCAGAATAATTACAATATAAGCTAGATTACAATATGTGAGAGGAAATGATTGTTGTTAAGGAGTAGAAGTAATTAAAAATCATCTACCATGTCAGCAGCCTCATTACCATGCCCAACACGTAATATTCACTTATCTGTAATCACAAAGTAATGACTTGAGATGTTATTGTTGAATATTCTTTCTTCTGAGTAACTCTATCTGAATTATAATACTGGCATACATGGATTTTTTTTATATTTGCAGTCCTTTCCTTGTATATGCTACCCATTAAATATGTTATGTGATCTATTTTCTGTATGCTACTGATATAGATATTATATATGAATCGATTTGCTCTAGTGTTCTAATTATTAGGTTTTATAACATTTAGACTGCTTTATTGGTACTATATTACAATTATTTAGCAGTAATCTGTAAATGACTGATACACAGGGTCCTGGTACTTGGGAAGGGAGGTGTACTGCATTACTGAGAGGTATCCGAACAGCACAGCTGCAGGAAACATTTATTAACTCGTAGCAGGGATTTTGTAGGTATGTTGTAACACATAAAGTTGGTACATGTTTCTCTTAAATGCACACTACACCAGATGTACTTTGATGCCTTTGTTATATCCAACAGGACAACTATATTTATGAGTTGAACTACATGTGCTAAGTATGTGCTGCTGTTGGTTTTGAGAAATGGTGCTGCTTCCACACATCTGGACAGTGCTATGTTACAGGCACTACAGTCCATTCCCAACACAGCATCTGAATGTGTGATACTTGCCTTATCTTGATGGTGGAATCTCTTTGGAGGGGTTTATTTTGTACCCAGTGGTAGTAGATGTTCTACTTATATAGAGTGTTGTCCTGTTGATGCACAGTGCAGTATTAAGTCTGAGTATGGCCTATAACTTTCCACAATGTGACCCATTTGCATATGATGGCTCCAAAGATTCACTTGCAGGTAATATAATAATACCACCAGATTGATCGTCTAATACTGATGAGCCTTCTAAAGATCAGGTAGTGTTATAGTATAAACATTGCATTCCTAGGCCTAATATGATGAGACTCATACCTGTGATTGAAAATTCATTTGGTTGAAATTAAAAAAAGCCAGTACAGCTGATCAAAACACAGTTGATTGTACATACCATCTTTTTTCTTCTGTGTAAGATTGCAATATATTGAGAGTCAAAGAATTTGCCTCAACTGTAGTGTTATATATAGCTAGCATAGAGTGTTGGGGTGCAGCACCCCATGATAAATGTGAAAGGGTTTTTTACCCTGCAAAAAATGTTTAATAAGATTTTCCTTTCTTTTATATATATATATATATATATATTTTATTGGACAAGCTGACTTTCCCTGCACAGAACTTGTCAGGAAGAGACTTACAGAAAGTAAATGCTGTATGTTCAGCACTCAAGAGATCAACTCAGTCCAGTAATTAAGCATTGCCTCAAGATATACAAAAGGAATGCCACAGATCTCCCAGCTCCATCTAAGTGAAAACAATGACTCAGCCACAAAAAGAAATATAAAATTATTAGTTTATAAGGAATGAATCAAAATTAGTTCTAAATGTAATGTAGCATATTGGTATATATATTAAAATTTACTTCAATGTTCACAAAATAAAGCACACCTATTTCCCTGATCACCAAGCCAGACGTTATTTAAATATGTACTTCTTGTATTGCATTTGGGAGCAAAGATTTCTCACATTAATGTGAACACATGCATTTAGATCAATTACTTTTAAATCAAGACGTCAATATACTGTATGCTTAAAAATTGATGTCAGTATTTAATGCAATCATTTTAACAATAGGTCAGAAATTATTAATAAATAGATATAAGACATATTGGAATACATCATATGTAAAGGACAATAATATTGCAATTCACTTAAATTAAGGTTTACCAAGGATTTACTAATGATGTAGCTTATTATGCCAGTTACTTAAATCCTTTATGCATTTCTGATCCTTTTTATACTGCTACAGCTGAATTTCTTTACTGAGTCTACTAAAAAGGTGACTGGCTTACCTTTTTCTTCGATCACAGTTTGTTGAATAACATCTTTATTCAATATGAATTCAATTGAGTACTTTATAGATTATGACATAACTACTATCAAAATACAATTCAAAGCATTAGACAACTGAGTCATTGAAACATTTTTTTTGCAATAAAAATGCTGTTTAGATTTTTGCTTCCTTTCATGCTGATACTGTTTCCAATTGTCCTTTACTGAATGTCTTTTTAGAGAGGTATATCTGCAAACCATGTCTTCAATTGATGCAATCAAACCGCTTTTCTTCACACAAGAAATTGCTTTTTCTGAACGTCCTTGGGTTATGCTGAAGAAGTAACTTTTGATGTAAACAAAACATGGATTTTTGTATTATTCTCCTAAATGCTTTGACAAATAACGGCAAGCCTTTCTTCTTTAATAATATTTTTGCAGTGTAGCCGTTATCACACCAAAATCTAGCATAGCAGATGGAGGCCCTCCTACCTGACTCAGCTGTGAATGCAATTTCCTAAGTGTCCAGAACTGCAGGGTATATATCCTGGAAAGGCTTGAATAACCTGTAAGGCTGAATCTAGGCAGTGCAATCACTAGCTGAAATGATACAAATTATATCATTATATTACAGCAGCAAGTGTTTGTATACTTTGTTGGCCGGTACTGAATGTGTCCTTACAGGTAATAGGCTATTGTTGTACCTTTTAATTATATTGACAGAGAGATGCAATTGTTCAAATATGGTCCCTGTACATGTTTGCTGTCCTAGATATATATTTTTTTGTTTTTTAGCCCGTAGTTTATTATACATTGCCAGCATAAGGAGTAATGTCTGAAGTTTATGGTTGTGCTGTCCTATACAAATTTTAGGTAAATGGCTATTGTTTCTGAATGTATTTGTACAGCATATTATAGAGTGCTTTCTTTTTATAGACTTTATTGTACTCGTAGAGATTTTTCAGTTCTGTGCTGCCTGAGTTTTTCTCAGTGTGCATGCATATGCTGATTGGCTATCGCTCCAGCTGACTGGGCAGGTGTGCAATAAAGGCAATTCTTTGATCTTGATTTATTGCCACTATTTTGCTTTTGCGTACTTGTATTGGACCATTGTGAATGATATCCTGATTGCAACTTCATGCATTCTTCGGGCAGAGGTACTGTTTGTATTGTATAAGTAGCACGTGTGCTTTTGTAAAATAGGACATTGCCTAGCAACTGGTATCCATAAGGACAGTTTAAAAAGATGAAAGGCTCCTTTCATGAAGGTATTGTTACCTGTATTTTGCTGACAGCTTTTATGCTTCTGTTCTATAGATACATCCCTACCAAGTTAAACTTTAACCTTTAAGTTTTACTACACCACTCTCATGCTTTGCAAAATAATATCTTGCATTTTAATTCCTATTGCCAGGCACCTATCTGCATGCTTTATACTTGTAATACAGTGTACTGCATTACAGAGCAACTGACTCTAGTTTGTGACAATCGTGTATCACTTTCCTGGTTATGTGCATCCTGATATTGTTTACCTGCAAAATTGCTTTGTGTGTGTAATCAGTAGATCAGTCATTATAGATAAGTCTGTCTATATCACTCCACACTAGTTCTTTATCTTTAGATGGCACTATGTTACAGGGTATACATCAAAAGCTAATGGATAGAATAGCAATTTGAGGTACTTCATGTCTGACATTCAGTGCCAAATGCCCATTATTGTATAGCAACACTTGCATGTTTTGTCTAGCTTTCATATCAATGCTCCTTCCCTTTGTGCTTCTCATTTTAGCAAAGTGCAGTTAGAAATCTCCACCTACCTGACAATACTGTGATTGAAACTGCCTGATTTGGTGAGCAGTACTGAAAGGTGTATACCCTTGCCAAGCTGAAACATCCCAGATTACTGGACCTATGTAGTATAGTCACTAGCTGCAGAGATAAAAAACATAACCATTAACAGCTTCAGTTTTCATATTATGGTGGTCAGTACTGAAAGATTACTGGACTATTGTTCTTTTTTTTAATTTTTATTGACAGGCAGATATTCTAGTTGTTAGTGTATGCCCTCTATACATTTTATGCTTTTCCCAGATATTATTTGTGTGGCCATAGTGAATTTACGTTAGCATCTTAAATGTGGAGTCTGTCTGATATTTATGGGGCAGGCATATATTATGCTGTTGTTTATGTAGAATACTTTCATTTTTAGCTTCAGTGTTGGGCTGCTCAAAATTTCTTCAGTCTATGTGCATGCACTGATTGGCTATGTCTCTAGCTGGCTGAAGTCTGCTATGTTCTACTCCTGCTCCCATGCTTAGCCACCCCTGGAGTTTATATTTTTATACTTCATTAACTCATCCCAATTTACAGGTCAGACCCCATATAGGGTCTATTAGATGCAGACATTATAGCAAAACTATACCAAAATCCTTAATTCATTTACAAGCACTCTATAAGCCTGTCAGCCCCTGCAGCAGTACTATACCAACATTATCAAATCATTTTCATATGAACTATGAAACTGTCATCCTATCTCTAGGCACTTCTCTTGTAAAATGTTTGTAATTACCACATGTAATAACTGAAGTGTCAGGAAAAGGACTTAACGTATAAATAATACCTTGAAATATAATCTATTAGACAGCTGAACACAAAACAGCTACTATCTGTAAACAATGTATTAGTACTATCAAAACATATACATAAAATATATACAAAAATATTAAATGATACTACATGTACTCTGATATATCATCCTATGCTTTGTAGTTGCTTCTATTAACTATCACAATCCATTAGAATTTAAAAAAACAGCAATTTGATGGTAAAAAAAAAAAGCAAAACACTTCTAAGAATCAGTGTTTTAAGACTCTGGTTACAAAATGTAACTGGAATTCCATGATTTCTCCTTCTTAATGATGTGGTAAGTTCTCCAATAGCTTATTCTTAACTATTCTAAAGTCAGTAGTACATTTGCATAAAAAGAAACTAAAAAAAATACCTATCACCATCTACAGAACAATAACAACAAACTCTTAGAAATCAATTAAAAAGATCAGAATAAATAACAGAAGACATTATATAACCATGCATATTATCCAGAACAATTCTGTTACTCTATCAACAACTTAATCAAGCCATGAAAAAACACAGCCTAAGCTAGAACCATGAGACAAGCTACAACACAGTTTGCAAACTTCCACTAAATACAGCAACCATATATTTAACAAGTCAACAACACTTGAGAACCAAATGATGATAACGACTTTACATTCTCCATCGGCCAAGTTAAAAAAAAAAAAACAGATCATAAAATTAAAACTAGCATTGCTAGCACAAAATAACCTCCTGCCAGACTACCTTCATATAGAGTAGAAGCAAATGCACATGCCACAGTAATGTTAATATATAGATCCTTCAGAGAAAAATTAGTCCCCAAAATCTGGAACCAAATCTATATAACCCCACTACAAAAAGTAAGTTCTCAGCTGACATGTCAAAATATCATCCTATAGCCATGGGCCACTGTTCATTGTTTCAAACCGTTAACAGACATGTGAACAAGGGACAAGACTGACTTTCATATGGAATATGACCATTCAACATCTTATAGTCATATTCCCCTGAAATTATTCTGACAGACATAATGCCATGCTCAGGATTTCACAGAAGACACTAAAATACTGTAGTTACTTGAAAAGTTACACAAGCTATGCAAAAGCATCACAACTTTAAACCTAACATTTTCAGGGACTTCCAGCAAAGTAAAGGAAAAATAAAGACACTAATGATCACAGAGCAAAAAATAATGGACACAGGAGCAAGCAAAAAGCAAAACTAGCATAATATTTGCACATTGCTGTAAACAGAATTATTGATTTAACAGTTTCTTTTTCACGTTTCAAATTTGCTATTTAAACATTTAATTGTGTGAAATAACTATTCAGGGAATCAAAACTTCCATAGACAAAAAAGAGGAAATGTGACGTCTGAATGTGTGTAGTGTCAGCAACAATAACAAGCAGCAGGTTCTATTGTGTAGCTTGATTCCTTATGGTTTAAAAACAAAGTGAAGGAAATATGTGTTCTGTAGGCAGTAGGTTCCACCAGGGCCAATGAAATCTCAAGCCATTACCAGCTTGCTGCCAACATAGTGTAACTAGCACATGCATGTTTCATGATACTGCCTGGAACACTTTGCACACACACTGGTTTTGACTGCTGTGGAGAGAGAAATACATACTTGTGATGTATGCAGTGGTTGATTTACAGTATTTGGTGTATCTCCTTCTTTAATAGCATGCACATGAATATTCATTACCCTTCTAATGCATTGCACTTGGACGGACTGTATGCTCATACAAGGTAGGTCCTAGGTCCCAAAGTGATAAGTTTAAAACTGTTTCTAGCTGAAGGTGACAGCTGCTGATGTTGCTGTTTTAAAAAGGTGATGTTGTTAACCTCGGCTTTGACTGCATGGATGTATGACTGTATTTACATATGGAACTATATGTGATTTCTTATTTCAAATTAAATCACTTATGTTAAAGAGGAGTATTGCAATCTGTGAAGCGCCCCTGTGATGAATTCACTTGGTCCATCTAATTGGTTGGTGTCTACAAGTATCATTTAAGCCATCTGTTCTTATTCAGTATAACATCTTGATCCACAATGAGCATTGCAGACACAACAATGTAGCCTGCTAATTTTTTCTAAACCACAAGACAGTCACAGATTTCTTGTTTATAATCACTAGTGGACATGAACTTCTTCGTGGCGATAATCTATTCTGACATGTTTGATGAATCAAAAAATGGATGAACACTGAAACTGTGCTACATATTTTTACAGTCTTGCAGCTATTTTCTTAATTTGCCCAATTGCCTATAATATATAAAGATTGACATGTGAGTTCACATTGCAGATTCTGTGAAACATTTTTTCAGAACACATCATCAGAATTATACAATTATAGCTTTACAATATTTTGAAATAACCCAATACCAAAGGTTCATTTCATGCAGTCTCCAATATCAAAATATGTTCCTGCATCTTCATCATAAGTTCATCCTGCTCATACTAATAAACATGGTAGACAGGATTGCAATTTCATAGTATGGTGGCATTTAGTATGACAAATTATATTTAATGTCTCAAAATCATTCTAGCAGAATATGCACCTGCTGATTTGCCATTGCTACAGCTTACATCACAGCATTAAGTCTCACATACTGAAAATATGAGCCTAATGTTCCTGACAAAAACAACATCTGGGACTGACAGGAATATTTCAGTTGAGAAAGTGTAATAAATCATCTTGCAAAATACATTCATAAATTAGGGATTAATAATCCCTGCAGACAGAAATCTATAGCAGTTGCAAAATCCAAAATAGAAAAGAGAATCTAGCGTACAGAAATTAAGATATACAGTTTATGAAATCTTCATACACAGGCATATATCGACACACAAACACTGACACCCTCCATCCACCCCCCCCCCACACACACACACATATGCATTATTAAAATGAATATCAACCCTATTTAAACATCCACATTTCAAACTGCATCATATGCTATATATGATGTGTGTTGCACTGGTGCAATTGTGATTGCAATATTTGTTGAATCACTGTGTGAATGTATCTATAGTGCTCTGGTTGAGTAGTCTGCATTTTTTATTGGAACAATAGCTTCTACATCATTTGCTATATGACACATTTTACACTGAAAGAGTAGTTATTGCAATACCTGTTGAAACTTTGCCTGATTGTTTTTATACTGCTCTGGTCGGATAGTTTTTAAATTTAGTTAAATTAAACTTATTATTGGAACTGTGAACTGAGGGATAGACATTTGGTTTGGATTAATTCATTTTGTCTTTAGATTATCTACTTTATGCAATTGGAGTTGCAAAAACTACTAATAATCTTTTAATCTTGTCTTATTTTGGTGCTGGATTCCTCTCATTGGTGCATTGCAGTCACATGATTGTTCACTTTGCTAAGTATACTAAAAGAGTTTGGGTGTTTTGGAGAGAATTTACAGTATGTGGCAACAGAGAATATTTTGGACTGTTTACATCTAGTTTTGAAGGCTTATTGGCTACAAATAGCTCCAAAACAGGCACATTAATTAATTCTTAAGAATACTGAATAGATACATTGTTTAATACTAACCATTCACAAAGTTATGAGTAATGGCATGGTGCTGCCATTTGCTCAAGACATATTTGTAAAAGACATAGCCCCATGGGCTTAAGAGTATTTCTGCATTCTGGTGTTGCCAATAGCAGTGTTGTTTTCTTACAATATGCTTATGAAGTGATTTTCTAAATGTAGCCATGAGTTTTGCTGAGTAAATGGCTTGTCATTCTATTGTTGAAATGTGCATCAAGTTACTAGTTGGTGTGGTGAATGAATTGAAAAGTATAAAGGAGATGGTGATAATTACTGATTCAGTTGGCATGCTAGGAAGTGTTTTGTTAAGTTTGATACTGATATAAAAAGCCACTGTGGAAGATAATATGACAAGAAATATTAAAAACCTCATTCAGCATTATGTTCATCAGTGTCTCCTTATAAGACAATGACTAAAGACACTTCTTTAGCCGTGTATATTTAACAGAGCTGAACTCAGTAAACTTCCAAGAAAAGTAAAAACAACATTGTCTTTCAATCCTTTAGGCAAAGGTGGGGATGAAACTAGAAAAAAAAAGCATAACAGGAATTGCATATTAACAGACTTTTAAAAAATGATAATTGACGTTTGAGTTGTTCCTTAAATCTGTATTATGTAATATATATTTGAAGTTATTCATTAACTGAGGTTGGCAAACAATTGCTTAATGAAGACTTCAAAATGTGTAGTGTCTGTTTATACATCTGACTTTGAAACAGGTACAGAAGTTAAATCATTTTCTCATTTTAACAAATGTGAAAATTTGTTTTAAGAATGTTGACTCTATGATCATTAGGGAAACATACTTCCTCAATTTTAAGCTTAAAAAACTTTACTTTTCCGTCCCTATAGTATGCCTTTATTGCTACATTTGAAAAACCATCATCTAAAGATTTACAAAAAAGATATACAGCTGTTTTTAAAAAATGCTTATTGCAACCTTGATAAAGCAGAAAAGGGGACTTTAGGTAACTTAAGGCATGATAAAGAACAACCTTACTCTATTTATTTATGTATTGACATTTGATTACCAGTAGAATCCCATTTTCAGCGGATACCCGGGGAGAAAAGCTCCAAGTTATTACAAAACGTATTAAAATGCCTATAAAGTGGTTCCCGTTTTTTGTTTGGAATGTGGCAGAATACAAAACTGAAGCTCTTTCTCAAGTAGGCAATGGAACATGTATTATGGATTGCTTCTGAATCCAGCACTTTCTTTCAGACAAGAAGTGGATAATTCCTTGAAAGTGTCTGATGAAAGGTTCTTTCATTTCAGATTAGTAAGAAAACACTTGCCAATAGTGAAATAATTAAGAATTACCTCTATAGAATGGCTTCTTAAGAATGCACATGGTTAGGAAACACAAAAACAGGGTAACAAAAGTTTATTCTGGCTATGTACATAAAGTGCTCATAAGGCCAACTGCATTTAACCAGGTGAGAGCTACTCTGAAAAGTATGTTTCTGCAATCTTGACTTGTATTTCCTGTATCCCGGGTGATGGTGGTAAATGACTAAAGGTATCACTTTTCTATCCTTCAGGAAGGGGAGATTTTCACCATGCACTTGCCAGCTGTGGGGATGAAATCATCAGATGACATGTGGCAGGGATTTATTGGGTTGAAACTTCTGTACTGCAGATATGGATTTTATATGGAAGAAATGGACTGGTCAGTTAATCGGCAACATTGGTGGGAAGGGGAAGTGCAAGCAAGGCCACCTAACACGTTTTGTAAGTGTTCTAGTGATAGCAGTACTCTGGGCCCTTTTGGAACCGAGTTGTCTGTGTCTTTGTCTGTAAGACTGTAACCTGAAACCATTTCCCAGCAAAGGAACCAAAAGGGTTTGCGCAAGTTACTAGGGGGAGTAGTACAGTACATTTTGACAGTGTTTGTATATTTTCATGAGTAAGATATAGCAGGGGAGAGCCCTCACCTCAAAGGTGGTCTGATCGGGTGTATTTATTCAATTATTTAATTTTGTTCCCTGGGTTGTGCAGCAATCAAATCTGACTAAATTATAAAATATAAGGGATATAACATAACAAAGATATAAAAAATGCACATTTCTAACAAGTTTTGAAAAGAAATAGGATCAGTTGTCTACAGTGCATAATACAGGTGTTAATATGTGAGGTAAATGTGGTCCATCTAAACAATGGACATACTATATTCAACTGTGAAGGGAAATCTCAGCAGTGAAGACAGTAGAAACTGCAGAATAAAATCTGCAATAGATCAACTACTAACATGAGAAGTGGATATTACATATATACTAGGGAATGGATGGGTACGAGTTTATAAGTTGTAGAGGTTAGGAGAGAAATCAGTCACTGTTTGTAGTCTCTCATTTTAGTAAGATAAGATAGTAAAGATTGTCATAGTTTAGGAGCAAGAACAGACAAGCTGTGTTCTGTAGAATGATGTTTAGTGGAGAGTAAGGCCATTACTGGATTTGCTTATTAGGTTGCAGTATGGATTGGATGTTGTTAGTCTCATAGTTAGAGAGGATAGTGTGTCTTGGTGTAGTAGCAGGTTAGTGACACTTTCAGAAGTAACAGTAGTCTGCACAGAAAAACAACAAGAGTGATAGTAGCATTGTTCAATCAGCAAGCATGCTGAGAATGATTGTTTAGGAGGGTCTGTTTATTATTAATTAATTAGTAATTAATTATTACTATTAGCAGATGACTGAATAAAACAGTGTACAACAGTGACAAATGGCACACTAAACTGCAGTAAGAAACTGTTGATTCTCAAGATTATAGCTCAATAGTTCATAATAATGTATAGTTACACAAGGTACAGACTCCTCTTATGATGCAACAAACGTATAATAACATTCCAAGAAAAACAGTTGATGGCACTTTTTGTTAACTCATATTGTTATTACTCAAATGGCTTCAGCTGCACTTTGCAAATAATGATGCTCATTATTTGTAGTGCTTCATTGTCCGCGGTGGTGCAGCAGTTAGCGTTGTCACCTCACAGCAAGCGGTTCTCCGATTCAATTCTTGGCTGGAGCTCCTTCATTGTGGAGTCTGCATGTCCTCCCCACAGTCGAGTGAATTTAAAGATGTGCATTTGTGGGTGTGCCTTCTTTAAAGGTTGGGTGCTGGGCTGGCAGCTTGACACTGTAAGAATTCACTGCCAATCATTAGCGGACCAGAGTTCTGCTGTGGTGACCCCTAACCGGGAAAAGCCAAAAGACAATTTTACTCTTAGTGCTTCATTAGCCTTTAGGCTGTATAGGTTGTTACCCTTCCCAAATATAACAACCATCCAGCTTCACAATGCCCCCCCCCCCGAATGGGTCACATTGTCAGTTCTTTGCATTATTCTTTGGGTAATCTATAGCTCAAGGGATGTTTACAATATTCTAGTTGAAATCATAGTTCATTACTGACTGAATGCTATTCACATATGTCCTTATTTAGATGCCTTACTTATCTTTATCTTTATATGGTCATTAACCTGGGCTATGACTCCTCTGACCTATCTGGTTTTCCAGATTCATTTTAAAAAATCTTCCATGACTCTGTCTTACAGGAATGTGTTTCTTGGCTGCCTTCAAAATATCTTTCTTCAGAAGGCCTTTCTGACAGAAGAAAAGGTGGAGCTTTACTTGAAATGTTTCCTGAGCATCTACAATCACTCTCAGACTTATGCAAGAGAATTGCTCAGGAATCTCACTTCATGGTTTCTATAATACTCATGATTCCTCTAGCCAGATTACACATAAGAAAAATGCGATGGTTTCTAAAAACCACATGGGTTCAGCATTTGCATCCTATGGAGCATCAAATTACATTTTGGGCTTTTTAAAAATGGAATTGCATTAGAGAAAGCAAAAAAATAAGTGGAAAATAGCTCTCCCTTTCTCCCTACAGACCCCAAACCAGTCTCTCACAATAGACAATTCAGATTGTATCAGTGCAGAAGTTTCCATGGGGTAAAGGTGCAAGGTCTGAGGATTCATTCAAACAGACCAAAGAATTTCAATATAACAGAGATGATGGCTGTGATCCATTCCTTGAAATCACTTCATCACCTATGGTCACCTAAAAGTCTACAGGTGATTACAGATGATACAAGTATCATGTTGTATATAAACAAGCAGAGATATGCAAGGCCATACTCCTGATACAGGTTGAATATGATGGCATGGGAGATAGAGCTACAGTATTACATAACCCTAGAAGCATCTTACATTTCCTCAGAGAGAAATGTAGCTGCAGACAAACTGATCAGAACTAAGTCAGACCCTTAAAAATGGAAACTGAATAACATGGTTTCCAGGAACAGATTCAGTGTTGTTGGGAACTCCTCAAATAGGTCTGTTCACCTCCTGTCAAAACAATCAACTAAATTAATTCTGCACCAGAACTCCTTGCAAGCAAGCCTGAAAAATAGAAGCAATCCCATTATTGTGTACAGGAAGATTCCTTTATCCTTTTCCACCCTTTCTAATAATAACTGGGATAATTCTGAAGAGTCAAAAGAATTCCCCAAAATTCATTGTGGTTACTCCATTTTGGCCCAGAAAACATTGGCTCTCCCTTCTTATGGAATTGGCCAAGGGCAGTTACCACGAATGTCCTCACAGACTTAATCTACTCACACAGAACAGTGGGAGCTCGATACACCCCAGTCTCAAGCAACTTCATCTGACTGCCTGGATGATTCACTTCTAATCCTTTTAGGCACTTATTTAATGAGGACATCCAGCAGGTAATAAAAGAGGCAAGATAACTTGCTACTAGGAAAATCTTAGATTGGTAAGTGGAAGCAATTTTCTAGTTGGACCCTAATCAACAATCAAGGGCCCATCAAGGATTTTGTACCACTGGTGCACAAATATGTGTTAGGGTTACTTTCCTCTGCCCTGACTTATTCCACTATAAAGATTCATCTTGCGACCATTTTATCGTATTTGCTCATGGGACCTCTTCTGTCTTCTTTGTTTGTAGTAGACAGTCTCTGAAAGGAATTTTTTACATGAAACCTCCTTGTAAACAGGTTGCTTCACCTAGAGATCTCAACTTTGTGCCAGAAACGTATGACTATGTCACCTTTTGAACCTGTACATCAGCCTGATTTAAGGTTCTTATCTTAGAAAACTGTACTTATCTTTGCTCTGACATCTGCAAGAAGAGCATCTGCATTGCAAGCTCTCATGGTGGGTGAATCTTACCTCATACTCCACAGAGATAGTGTCATATTAAGAAAAAATAAATTATGCTCATAGTGGTTGCAGAGTGTACTTTGAATCAAACCATCAATCTCATATTTTTGTGCCAGAACCCAAAAATCAAGGAGAAAGGATTCTGCATACTCTGGTTGTGCATAGAGGTAGCTCATGTATGATCTTGATAGACTAAGTGCTTTGGAAAAGCTAATAAAAAATAATTTCTTATCAAGGCTATTACTTTTTGTTATTTCCTTCATTGTAAAGCAGTCACAGGCAGTATCAAAGCAAATTGTACTACAGCCTTGTCTTTTCCTATGGCATACTGGAAAGGGTGGACTCCAGAAACATTCTACAGGCAGCGACATTGTCCTACTTACAAACTTTTGCAAAGCAGTACCAAATTAATTTATTTTCTAGACCCAAGGCTAGCTTGCAAGGACCATTCCCCAGAGGCTTCTAATTCTATATCTTTCCTGCTCCCAGGTTGGATTGGCTTTGGTAGTCTATCCATATAGCTTAAAGGCTTCTGCATCAGTGGGAATGATGAACACAGGCCAATTGTATAAGTTGTACTTATGCAAAACAAGTAGATGTTTGAATTCCTCACTGCTGCGTTAGCTGCACCCATCTTTGATTCCGCTACCCTTGAATATAATTGTAGCTGAGATATAAAGAAGGGTTCTTAGTGTTTCTTCTTTAATTGCTTCTTTGATATTATTTTTTTTTGTTCTGGATAGTTAAGGACTTCACTTTCTGTATGGGCAAGAAATCCTGAAGAAGCCTTTACTCTGACTTCTGATTTTCCTCATTTGGTCTAGCCAATCAGCAGTCGGGTGGAGATATGGGTGGAGGGGGGGGCAGACCTTTTGTGAAGGTGGTCATTTGATGGTTCATTAATAGGGAAACAGCCAATATAGCTTAAAGTCTATTTCAGCTGCAAAGAAGTTGAAGTTCTACCTTTATGGATATGTGCTACTTATACAACTGTACTTTGTTTTAGAAAGATAGCCTTCTTCTAGTTCATTTTGTGATTGAAAATTCAAGAGTACAGTCACATGCAAATGATATTCTAAAATGTAAAATGATTTTTGGAAAATTGCAGTTTGGCTTTTTTAACCTGGACTTTAAAATACTGTTAATTGTTAGTAAGATGTCAGATGTGTTTCCTAAATGATGTGATACAAAGTGTATTAAGACTTTATGCTAGTAAAATGTTTGATGTGTTTCTGAGATGCTGTGAGGGAGTCACAATTTGTTAATTGCAGGTATGTTGATATTTCATAATGGCAGGGAGACACAATGTGCTGTGACTGTATGTTAGCAAAATGTTTGATGCATTTCTCAAATGCAAGGGAACATAATGTGCTATGTTTGCATTTTTAAATATAATTCTAGGTATGGTGAAAAATAGTATGCACCTTTAGGAGAAATTTTGGGTTAAGTGCAGCTATTTATATGTAAACTAATCTATGCATTACCACAGAGGGTAGGGGACAGTGTATGCACCACATGACTTTCCTAATAATGATCAGTCAGGAAACCACCCAACCTTTGGATTCCAGAGTAGACTGGTGAATAATGAACCCAGCACTCAGGAGAGCCTGACTTGGGAACCTGAGGGGAAGAAGAAGCCTAGGAGTGGAGTGTTGTCTCATGGACAGATGCAGCTGAAGGAATTTTATATATTATCTTGCTGACATTATATTTAGGTGGGATATGTTACCTGATCATGAGAAGTAAGATAATTAGAAAAGTAGCTAGAGGAGAGGTGAGATATTGTTATCCTCCAAGAAGTTAAATTAAAACGAAGAAATGCCGATGTTAAGGATATGTCAATGTTTTATAGTAAGAAGCAGCTGACCAAAAGGAGTTTGGAAGAGCAGGGTCTTAATTTTGGTTACAAGAGACTAAATCCATTGTTAAGTTTGTTAAGAACCATAGTGGATGAAGATGATTAATAGTGGGTCTTGATGACTGAGGATATAACTTCTAAATTAGGTTAATATATGTGAGCCTAGTATGTTTACTAAAATCATTACAGAGCAAGACGTTATTGATAGGCAATTCAATGTAATAACTCCAGCGATTATTCTAAATACAGGAAGGCAGGACCTTATGTTAAGGCAAGAAGGGTAGTATAGGACCCAGAAGGAATGAGAGATGGCAGGTTATTTGCAGGTAGCAAAACTCCACCAGACAGGAGTTTACTTTTTGAGGAATTTTGATAGTGAAGATAGCAGAACTTATAAATGACTAAGATGATGTGATGTTCAGTGAGGTGTACAGTTAAAGCTACATGGATGAATTAAATCTTCATTTTGGTGAGAGAGGAGCAAGTGTTGGTGAAGGGATCAGAGCTGAAGTTAAAGGATTTACAAAACAAGCAAGGTATGGTATGAGACAGCAGGTAAAAGGCCTTACTCCTGAAGGAGAGAAAGGGCTTAAATGCTCACATAAGTGAAAGCAAAACCATTGTAGCTGAGAGATATGATTTGAAAACAAGATTTTGGTGGACTATGAGAGAGCTTACTGGTAGGTACTTAGTGTATGAGTCAGTAGAAAGGAAAAGGAATTCTTAGCATTGAAGCTAAAAAAAGGGCAGAACAATAATTGCATTGTAGAGCTAAAGGTTGAGCATGGGCATGGTGTGAGCAGGGTATAACACTGGTAGAGAATACAGGGGTATCTAAAACTGAAAAAGCACAAAGCACTGGAGAAGATAAGGATAGAGGGAGTAAATTCTTCTGCTGCATGGGCAAGGAGACATTGCAGTAGCTATAAGAAGTTTTTATGGCTGTTAGCTCTTGTAGAGTCATTCGGCAAGGTGAAGGCTGTTTCAATATGTAAAAGTGGGTGGGCTAAAGATGATATAAGCAATACTACCCTATTTCTCTTATTAAAGTAGATGCAAAGATCTTGATCATAACTTTCTACATAGGTTGGATGGACCTGCAGATAGGCTAGTTGAAGTAAGCAAGATGATCTATACTATTTATAGAACATGGTAGCCTTTTGAGTGATTAATAGAAGGCACAGAAAAGGAGTGTATCAAAATGCAGTGTTTTTCAAGTTCTTAAAAACTCAAGGTAGTCACTTAAAATTCACTTAGTGATAAGCACATGTGACAGATGAAGAGGAAGTCAAAAGATAAATGTGTCAAGGGTACACCTTATCGCCTATCCTTTTCTGGTCACAAAAGAGGTTCTAGCATAAAGGGGAAGTGGCTAGCCATAGTATCAGCTGGGTGGAACCTGTTTACACTGTAAACTGATGACCATATGCTAATGACAGATAAACTAGATTTCATGATGTCAGGTAGGATATTTATCTGTGGCTTTCAAAAAGGTTTTGGGAATAGAATGGGATTATGCCAGAATTATTTACTTGAGGACTGGAAAAGTAGAAAGTCCTGTTAGAGAAGATCTGGTATGTAGAATGAAAGGAATTAAATACTTAGCTATTGTGGTCTGGGGCAACTTGCAGAATATGAAAATAATTAGTGATAAAGATTTATTAATGCAGATATTGAGACTTTTCCGGGGTGAGATGGAAGCACTAAAGTACAGATGAAAATTCTTCCTTGGGCACTAAACACCTTCATTCATGCAGCTATGGATGAAAATAGCTAGTAGAGTCACAAAATCCCAACTTAATATGACCGGATTCTGTGGGTGGATTTACAAGATCCCAACTTAGTACGACCAGATTGTATGTGTGGATTTACAAGATCTCAGCTTAGTATGACTAGAGTGTATGTGTAAATTCACAATATCCCAACTTACTATGACCTTATTATATGTTTAGATTCTCAAGATCCCAGCTTACTATGACCAGGTTGTATGTGTAGATTCACAAGATCCCAACCTAATATGTGTATTGTCAGGACTAATAGAATTATGAAGAACAGGTTTAGGATTTCTAGAAAGTTAAAGGCTAAGTTATGATAAAATGTTCCATATATGTACTGGCAGCAGCATCATATCATTTTTGCTATGGGAGATGGAAGCCAGCCTGTGCAAGGGAGACAGATAGGAGGTAAGTAAGATAATTAATTACAAGGAGTACAAAGCACTCATTGAGGATGGAGTAGGAAAAGGAAAACAGTTGATCTTTCTGGAGAACATGTGTTAAAGTAGATTTTATTATTATTATTATTATTATTATTATTATTATTATTAGTAGTAGTAGTAGTAGTAGTAGTATTGTTTTTATTAATTATTTAGTCAGTTTGTTTACCAGGGTAGTACACACTGATCACAATAGATGGTACTCCCTTGGATGATCCCGGAAAGCAGACTATAGGCAATCTGAGACCAACCTGGTCAACAAAAGGTAAGTAAATAAATAAAATTAGTTATTCACTCCTAAACAGGTCAAGCAAATGCTAAGAGATGTCTACTTGGCTGGAATGCCTACAGAACTGATATTTATAAGGGAAGTATTGAACATCCATAGGAGAATACTAAAGACAGGCCTCCTGGATGGAATGGGTTGCAGAAGAGTGTGGTCATTGGGCTACAGGATTTTGTGTTGCTGGTGAGACAGATCATTATATTTTGCTGCAACAGAATAGGTTTAAGTGCATGTAATACACAGCAGAAAGGGAATTTATGAAGTTTCAGTAACTGAGAATCAGTATTAAAACATACCTGATATGATAGGGAATTCTGGGCACAATATATAATAACAGAATTATTAAATCTGACATGAGTTAGAACATGGTGATAGAAAAGGATATTAGATGTGGTCATAGCTATATTTAACATAATATGGAAGGGCTATGGAAAGCTGTGAAGGAAAAGTTGATGGTTTAAAAGAGCTAGCAAGCCGAGGTCAATACTGACCATATGGGATCAGTGTATGAGGTATATAAACATGATATAGAAATACCATAAATATACATGCATAGCATGAAATGTTGTGGATGGAAGCTGATGGCAGTGTGGAGAACAATATGCAGGAATGATTTATATGATCTGGGAGTATCCAAGAGACTGAGATATCTGCATTATGTGCACCATTGAGTAGAATTAGTATATGACAAGAATACCCTGGCACACTGGGAATTTATACTGTTAGAATGACGGGAGGAAAATATAGCCTGGTGTGGGGAAAATCAATTTTTAATTTTGGGAGGAAAGACAGAGAGTGTTATAGCCAAACTGTGTAAAGAAAAGACAGCATGGTCAGGGAAAATAATTTAAGAGCACATGTGAGAGTGATAGCTTTCTAAGTGGATAAAAAAATATGACAGTAATGATGAGATGAGGGAAAGTAAGCAGTTTATATGTGGTGGAAGTTTAGGAGATGGTTAGATATTTGGTAAGGGTGCATAGTATGATGAAGATGAAGCTTAGTATGAATATATATATATATATATATATATATATATATATATATATATATATATATATATATATATATATATATATATTCCTTTTGCAATATAGGTATGTTACAGACTGTGCAAGTTCACTTGTGTGGTTTTACTGATAACAGAGTCTGTTTTTCTTTGAAAATATGGGTACGACTATTGATTGTTCCAGTTGTAATGATTGTAGTCCTTTTTTTTCCTCTTTTGTTTTTTTTTTTTTTGTATTTCGATGAAGTATATCTTTATATAATTCTGATATTACTAAAATATTTTAAAATTGAAAAAAATAATGTGTTTGAATATTTACTTGTTGGGTGACAATATCAAAGTAAGATTTATTCATTTTATATGTTGTGATTCAATAATTATATTGATTTATACCACAAGGTATCACTGCTGCCAAAGGTATCCTAGCCTAGCAACATTAATTTTGAATACACAGAACAATTGTGAAATGATAAAACTGCGTAAATGAAATGATCGTGCTGTCTTTTTAGAAGTACTGTTGAGGGCATAAATACGCCAAACCAGGTCACATGTGATGGATTTTTTACTGGTTCAATTGTTACTGTGAATACTCTCTGTAGTATCTGTTGATGCGCTATTTGAACTCTTTTATACTGTTCTGTTGGACTAGTTTGTGAATTTTATTGGGACATTAGCCACTGTTTCATTTGCTGTATGATAAATTTGCATTGGAACAACTCTACCTTTAGTGCTGGGTGCTTAGTTTTGACTAATTTACTTTGGTTTTTGTCCTTCTTTCTGTGCAGGTGCAGTTGCGTATGCTATGACTGGTATTTTGAATAAGCTGTATGGCCTACCTTGTGTTACCATCCCTTCAGTGTTTAAATCCTTCCAATGTTAATATACTAACACCTTTTTTAATTGTTTTAAAAACAAGGCAATCATTCCACTACAATTCATTCTTGGACTATTTAATCATGACTGAGTTAAGCTAAAATTCATTCATTTCATGAACTGAGCTAAGTTTCATTAAATTGACTTTTATGAGGTCATGCTTGCAAATTCTTTGGTATGCTGTACCCACTGGGAGTATATTAGAATTTTGTAATATAGGTCCATACACCAGGAGCCATTCTTGATGGCACTCTAAAACCTAAAGGCCAGGTATTGCCTCCTGTAAAGACTTTTTCCATCGGTCTCTTAAGAATACTGCCTAGGTCCAAACCAATTCCAAGAGATAACCTTCTGATGGTGATTGATACACTAGTATCTTCACACCTTGGACTTAATGGTTATAGATCTGATACAGCTCAAGTAGGAGTAAAAATTCTGTGGCAAGGCTTTTTACTTGCTCATCCTGGTTATGTGACATCACTCCATTGTTGTCATACAACTGCAGTAAGGTAATAAAATTGAAGACTAAAGCTAATATTTACAATATAAAGTCAGACACTGAATTAGACCTCTAAATACTGAAATGCACAAAATTACAATACTGAAAGGATTTATGTCTAGCACTTGGCTTTTAGAGCATCTTCTTCTTAGTGGAGTTTTACAGTGTCAAGTTGCTAGCCTGGTGCCCAACCTTCTATGGAAGACACACACATGCACACACTCATGCCTAGGGCCAATTTAGAGTATCCACTCCACCTACAGCATGTCTTTGGGATGTGGGAGGAAGCCGGAGCACCCAAAGAAACCCACACGACCACAGGGAGGACATGCAGACTCCGCACAGAAGGCACAAGCATGATTATATTAAATGAAAAAGAGGCAATCACCTTTCATTTTTGAAATCCGATGAATGAAAGCAAGATGTGATTAAAAACATTCATGTCCGTTTAGTAGATGCCTCTTTGATTGCTTTTGTATTATTTTATTTCAATCAGTCATGTTCTGAATGGGTTTACCTTTATATTGTCGATCCCGATATGGGCGACACGACTTCCACGAATGCAGAAATGCGAATGTCTCCAACATTGAATTCTGACTGTGTGAACGGCAAAACCTCGACCATTTTTGACCCATGGTAGCATTGGTGTGGAGGTGTTGCATGGCCAGAAATGTCGAATGTCGAATGTTTTTCGATGTTTAAAATTTTTCGCGGTTTTGGTTCGCGCAAACCGAGTCGATAAATTGGCCGTTTGACAAAGTGTGATCGGCAATTTAAAGGTAAACCTTCTGAACGCAAAGAATTCCTCACTACCAAAGAAATGTCCTCCAGTGCATTCTTTATTGCAGTAGATTATATTTACTAGGATAATCAGTTTGAAAGAATATTCTTGTTTCTGGAAATTTCAAAAAAATAATAATACAAATCACAACAAAAAAAAAAAAACACAGAGCCACCTGCTTTTCGGTACCTGAAGTTTGCTGTATCTCTAACCTTCTCCTCCTTTTCCTTCTCTGTTTTTCTCTGTCACTTTCATTTTCATTTATAGTCTGTCACTGCTTAACATATGGACTCCCTTTCTATTTTATTTATTTATTTAACTGCACAGCTTCATGTGTGCTATTTAAATATTCCCTTATATAATTTAAGCACAATGCCATTTTAGATTTTGTTCCCATAACCGTCCCATGAAACCTAAAGCAAAAGTGGAGACGTGGAATAAATAACACATATTGCAATATCATATGAAAGAAGTTAAAACATATATATTTTTAATTTTAATAATAATTTTGTTTCAGTTAAACATACTATGAGGTACCACCAGAGCTTTTATTATTGTGTTGTGTGAAAATTGGTTGCGGGCATTTAGTATTCTAAAGCCATACAGACACTTAGCATAAAATGCTGATGGGATGTATTACGGTATGTGTTATCTCCTGCATTGCTCTGCAAGCAGAAAAACAGTAATTCATGAACCCAGTGACACAGCTGTATCAGAAACCATAAACAGTATGAGCTGTTGTTTCCTCCAGGGTGCCTCAACATTTGCTTCCTTTGCAGATGTAATGATAGATTTCCTGCAGTTACCAGCTCACATTTTAATTTGATCTAAAATTACTAACATGCAACCTTTTAGTGTTGCAGCTGAACAGCCTCTGGTTATCTGCCTCGTGCAGAAGGATTACACAAATGCTTACACTGTTTTCATAATAACATAATATGCTCGTCCATGTATATAAGTTGTAAAAATCTGACTGATTTAAAAATGGATGGAACAGACTTCTGTGCATTGGTAACAAGTATTACAAGTACATTATCAAGGTGTGCAAGTAGAAAGAATGAGGCAGTCTCAGTTTAAAATGTTAGTGGCATCATGCATGATAGCAATACTGTGCAGAGAGAAAAGTGAAAATTGAACAATAATGATCCGAGTCCATGGAAAACATCAAAATAAGAGTATGGTGTTCCAGTTATACTTTTGAAGCATTGCAAATGGTGTGACAAAAGGAATCTTTAGCACAGAAGTCATATGTTACACTAAAATAGTCAGGGGGTTACAGTGGGTTTAAATTTACTTACTAACATTGACCTAGACAAAAAAAGTCAAAGGCATATATTTTTTTTATACAAAAGCAAACTGCACATTTACAGGGCATAAAGCAATAAAATAACTGTTTCCATCCTACAGTGCATTTGGATTTTTTTGACTAATCCACTGACTTCATTAGACTAAGTGAAGGAATCCAAGGTTTGCTATGCAAATAACACCAAATTTACTTGCTGAAGAATGCTCTATGATCTCTCACGTTTTACACTGCTTTGTGATGACTTATCATTTGGTTTGGTTTGTGTTTTAAGCTTAATTTATTATTAAGTGATGGAACACCCACCACGAATAACAAGATGTGCTTGTAAATTACAGTAACACGTAGTAATATCATACAATGGATAAGTCATATCCTTCCATAAATAATTCCACTAAGGTGATTTTCATCAGCAAAACTGTTACATGTATTATCTGGGATCCCACTCCACTGCAGTAGTTAAATAGGGAGTTGTGACAGAAAGCTGCATAACGACCACAACTGTACAAGACAGACCAAGTAGCAACACTTGTAATTTGCACACCAAGTGATTCCCTTCTCATTATCATATTGAGACTCTGAATCTAGAGAGGGAATCTGTGGCTCTAGTATGATTTTCT
>NC_056735.1:216840994-216968494 GCF_019279795.1 Protopterus annectens
ATTTATTATTTATTTATTTAACACTTGGAACAAAGCCAATTTTTAGCAGAGGCCCAGGAAAAAAACTCCAGACACATGTCTTTGTAACATGGGAGGAAATCAGAGCACCCAGAGGAAACGCACAGATATGCAGGAAGGACATTCAGACTCTGCACAGAAGGCACCTCAGCCAAGAATCGCACCAGACAACCTCTTGCAGTGGGGCAACAATGCAACTGCTGTATCACTGCACTGTCCAGCCATGAAATAATTCATCAAGAGCTTCTGAACTGTAACTGAACATATACATTTAGTGCCAATAGTTTAGACAAAAACTGAATATTTCTCTTTAAAAAAAATCAGAAAATTCATAGGTACATAGGTTCATAGGATGATACTAGGCTATTGGCCTGGAGGCCCTTATAAGCCTAGACAAGAAATTCACCCATGTACCCACAAATTCAGCAACTGTTTTCCCTGTCCAGCAGGGACACGTGGGATCCCAGGGGTGTATTTTGTGTTTCCCATTCAGTCAGCCAGGTACCTCTTAAAGAGGGCTAGAAAGGTATTCCGCTTGACATGGAGATGGAGTGTAATCCACAGATGGAGGAGTCTTTGGGACACACATCTATCCCACCAACAAGTTCTGTTAATGTCACAGAGCTTTTCCTGGTCAGGAACCTCTGTCGTCTCTTCAGCTGCTGCATGTGCTTAGCAAGGTACATGTCAAAGGGGGCATTGTACTCGATAATGGGTCTGATAAATGAGGAGTACAGGGATGATATGGCCTCCTTGTTCCTGGATGATATATCCTTATTTATGAGGTGGATCATGTAGAAAGCCTTCTGTACAACAGTGGCAACATAGTGGTCAAAAGTCAGGATGCTATCAACCTGGCTATCCAAGTCTCTCACCACTGATTACATTCTTAGTACATTGTTATTAATGTGATAATTAGTGGGGATGTCATTTTCCCCATAGGGGATAATCATGCATTTCTTGGCATTCAGTTTGAGGCCATGCTTCTGGTACCAGCAATTAGTTTGGGTACTGCCCTCTTGGAGGATGTTCACATCACTAGGGGAAATAAGACAGCACCCAGCTTGCAGTTATCTGCAAACTTGGTCAGCCACAGTCCACTGGTTTTGGCTTGCACCTCAGAAAAGTATATTCCAAACAGTAGAGGCCCCAAGACTAATGCTCTGGATGCACCATTCATTGCAGATCGACTACTAGAGGTGGCTTTACCTATTTTGACTAAGTGGTTTCTATCATTCAGCCAGTTAGCCACCCATCTGGTAACATACACATTGACACCTAGCTGGGAGAGTTTATTTATTATGCCTTAGTGGGGAATAGTGTTGAAGGCTTTGGCTAGGTCATGGTAGGTGGTGTGCACCATTTTCTTCTTGTTCATAGCTTTGGTGATTGTTTTCTAGAAGTCGACCAAGTTTAAGAGGAATGATCTCTCTTTGACAAAACCCAAGTGCATGAGGTCAAGCTTTTGGAGGTTGCCAATGCCCTTGCTTATAAAGTCCATGATAATGTGTTCCATGGCCTTTGCAGATCAGGCTAGTTAGGTTGATGGGCCTGTAATTGCCTGGGTCAGTGGATGTTCCACCTTTGTGTAGAGGGATGACAGTGGCTGTTCTCCATTTGGCTGGGATGAAGCCAGTGCTCAGGCTTTGGTTGAATAGGGTGCCTAATGGAGCTGAGAGCTCATGCCTGAGTTCATGTAGGATACAGCCAGGGATGTTTGCAGATCCCATGGAGACTGTATTTTTTTCCTTTGAAAGGGCATTAAAGGTCTGCTCCCTGGTGATAAGGGGAGGGGGGACAGGTGCTGGAGATGTTCTGGTCTACTGATGGGGGACAGGGGGTAAATTTTCACTAAACCTGTCTGCCAGCCGGTTGTCTATATCTCCGGCATTTGTATAAGTGGTGTTATTGGCAACCAGTTCAGAGCAAATTTGGGTGTTACCTTTGAGATTGCAGATATATGTGAAGAAGGCCTTGTGATTGTTCTTAGAGGATGTGGCTAATTTGGACTCGAAGTTAGCCTTAGAGGATTTCACCAGTGAACTTGCTTGTTCAGACAAAGCAGAAACTGCTTCCAACTTGGCACCTGCTCCTTCTGGGTCTTGCACAGCATTTTTCTCCCTTTATTATAGAGTTTGTTTATTGCTGCTGTCCACCAGACAGTTTACTCTTCCTTGAGGAAGATGATTTGGTCTTGTCAGGTACTGCTGGGTCCATACAGCTATGTAGATGCTCATATAGTATTTTGATGTAGGGTTGGATGTCAGTGCTAGTTCCAGCTGAAGGAACAGTGGCTGTTAAGCTGCTTATACCTGCTTTCAGGGGATTGTAGTCAGCTTTGGAAATTGTTTTTTTGTTTGACTCTGACAAGGGGGGGGGGGTTGTCAGGGGAGATGGTGACTTCAAATGTGATTGATGGTTGGATCTTACCAAGTAGGATGACACTGTAGGAGGCACTAAAGAGACTACTCATATTGGTTAGAACCAGGTCCAGGATATTTTCACCTCTTGAAGGGGTGTCAACCAGTTGATCCAATGCATTGGCACTAATAAAGTTAAGGAATCTCTGGGTATTCATGTTTGGGCTAGAACAGGTCTTCCGCTCTATGGTTGGTTAGTTAAAGTCACTCAGGATAAGGGTAGAGGGTTGAATCTTGATGGATTCAAGTACGTCCAGATAGGTGGAGTGGGCATCGTGAGTCATTGTTGGGGGCCTGTAGCTAGCTATGATTTGAATAGGTGTTTTGTCAACAGATAACTGCACTTGGAACGTCTCCTGTGTGTCATACTGTTTTACCAGCCTGAAGGTGTGTATGTCTTTGATAAATATTAAAACTCTACCTCCTTTGACTTTATAGTCCTCCATTTGGGGTCTGAAAGTATGGTAGGATGAGTAACATAGTAAGGTTAGAGTGCTCTCATTGGCGCTGGAAACACAGAGTGAGGGGGAAGGGGTGCCCCTCCCTTTTGAGGAAATGGTACATTCCCGATTCCCCAGCATTTTTAGTTTAAACATTCTGCTGACATCATCAGCAGAGATGCTGTTTTGTATCCATGAAGAAGCAAAGATGGATTTAGTGAAATAAGCTGCAAAGTATTGGTGTATCTGGGAGCAAGTAGAGATGCATTCCTGCAAGGTATTACCATGGTGCATTTAAGCTGCCATTCCTGCAAGGTATTGCCGTATTTTGAGCTGCCATTCCTGCAAAGTATTGCTGTGTGTGTGTGTGTATGTGTGTGTGTGTGTGTGTGTGTGTGTGTGTGTGTGTGTGTGTGTGTGTGTGTGTGTGTGTGTGAGAGAGTGTGTGTGTGTGTGTGTGTGTGTGTGTGTGTGTGTGTGTGTGTGTGTGTGTGTGTGTGTGTGTGTGTGTGTGTGTGTGTGTGTGTGTGTGCAAATAATGACAGGCATTTGAATTTCAGTCTTCATATTCTTCAGAAAATAAATGGTAATGCAGTACTTTACTGTTACCGGGGTAACACTTTAAATGCGCTTGCTGAGCAAAGAATGTATTCTCTTTTCATGTATTTGGGTGATAGTATAACCAGGTTTGTCTATAAAATATGTTACATCTTTTTTTTAAATATTATCCATTCACTTGTTTTACACATACCTTTGTTCACAGTAACATAACATCAAAATTACATGCCAAGACATCAAGTCAAAACTCAGCAAACACATGTGCAGTGTTCTCCCGATAACAGACAAGTAGAGAAAAAAAAAGGGGGAAAATTCTACATAATGTGCAGTGTATTCTTCAGAACCACAAAATCAATCTGTTTGACTAAATGCCAAAAAGTGTATAGTCATCCCCTTTGGAAAAAACAAAGTGCCCACAAATTACCACATAGGTGGTAATCCATTAAGTACAGAAGAAGTAATTAGGGACCTGGGGACCCAAGTTGATAGCAATCTCTCATTTGACAACCATGTGGCCAAAGTGGTTAGAAAAAACATTTTATATAGCCCACCTAATCATGAAAGGATTCACATCTAGATCAGGGGAGGTCATCGTGCCTCTTTACTCATCCCTCATCAGGCCCATAATTAAGTACAATGCCCCTTTTGGGATGTACCTTACCAGACACCTGCAACAACTGGAAAGACCCCAAAAGTACCTCACCAAGAGGATCAAATGACTCAAACAGATGCCATATGCTGCCCGGTTAAAGAAACTCCAGCTCTACTCAGTGGCATACCGCCTGTTCAGAGGCGATCTGTGCCTGACGTATAAAGCCATGTCCAACCCGGAATTAATGGGCATGCTGCACCTCAGAAAATCCAAATCCCATCGAGCTACGCGCTTGAGAGACTTGAACCTCAGCACTGAAATAAATAGGAAATGCTGGAGGGACAGATTCATAACCCAGAGGCTCCCTTCACTCTGGAATAAAATCCCAGTCCAGGTTAGGCAGAGTCCCTCATTGACTCTCTTCAAGAGGAATCTTGATGAGTGGATGGGAGATCGTAGGTTTACCCCGGGTATCACTTCTGTGTCACTGTTAGACAGAGGCACAGTATACTAACCTTGAAAAAGGGCATAGCAAAATAAATTTAAAATGGATGGCGAAAGCCAAACACATTCTGGCTAGGCTTATAAATGCCCTAGGGCAGATAGCCTAGTATGAACCTATGAACCTATGAGATACAGTTAGTTCACATCTTGTAGCTGGGAAGCTGCGATCGTAAGCCAGGAAACAGCTATTTGGTACTACCCATTATTTTTTCTTTTGTGGAACCCATACTCAACTGCTTGTAAATGCTTTCCTTGATAACGGAAATAACATTGTTAGAAAAATGAAGTATCTTTTACTTTACAAGGTTTTTACGCATTTTATTGAAGGGCCAAGCCATTTCCCAACTGCTGTGTGTTCTTAGCACTTTTACGGTAAAATGTACATACGCAGAAGGGTTTTCATTTTTTTTTTCCCATTCTGAACAAAATACATGTCCGTATTTCACATTTTGGTGAACATGTTGGTAAACCTCACAGTTTCTGCAAAACTTAAACTGTGTAACACTGCAGGTTGAAATAGCCTGCAGCTGCTGTTAATGGAAAAGAGTGCGAAGTAACGGCTCCACTGTACTGTGCCACTACTCACAGTATGTACCTTACATGTTAGTCTGGCTTTCATCAGCATAACAATATTTTCTTTTGTTAATTAAGTGTGTTATCAACATTAACAAAGAAGAAACTGGGTGCAATTACATTTTTTAAACAAACCCAGTGACTTGAAAGGGGAAGGGTATCACAGACGCTTGGCAGACAGGTGTGTTGTGTATGTGACAGCCAATCACAGAATCAGTTGAGAACTGCATGAAGGAAAGAAGGTAAGAAACTGTAAAGCATTGAGTACTGGAGTGTGTGTTCACTGACTGATTTTCATACAGTGTGTTGTCTTGTAAGACATTTTGTGTAGAAGGTATTCTCTAACTTTTTTTTCATTGCTCTGTTTGTAAATTATCGAAGCAACACTTTCAAACCAATCGTTTAGGTGAAATTCAGTACATTAACAGTCAGTTATCCACGAGGGTCACATTAAAAAATAATTTGTTTCTCTTAACATTTTTTATTAAAACCAATAATTTGTACACATATCTGCTTAACAGATATGTTAAGGAACTGTATTTTCTGCTGAACGATCGCATTACCAGTAACACAAAACCTTTTGTTCTAGCACTTTTCTAAGTTTATAAGATCAGTATTTGAAATTTGTACATATTTTTGGGGCTGTATTCCCCCATTATTGGCTTTGTCCTGGTGTTTGTGATAAGAGGTTGAGAGCTATGGTTAGAAGTAAGAACTGAATTCACTAAATGATAGCCATTTAAGTTTCAGTCTTCCTATCTTTTAGGAAACTGCTGGTTTAGCATACAGGTATGTTGATCTGATTGTATTGCACAGGGTCTTAGGTTCAAGACTTGGCAGTAAAGCACATGTTGGTAACACATTTTATTCTAGCAACTTCCCAAAATTATGCAAGCAATATTTAAAATGTGTCCCTGTTTTTTGCCCCCCCCCAATAAATTTTGGCTTTATCCAGATTTCTTGTGCTGTGAAGTTGAGAGATTTAGTTGAGTGTCAAGCAGATTTTTGCATAGAGCTGAGAAGTTTAGTGCTACTTATGCTAAGCTGTTTGCATTGTTAGTAGCACAACAGGTAGTATGTTTGCTTTTGATGCAGAAGGCTGTGGGTTCTACTCCCACAGTATGCAGGTAGATCACTAATGCTGTACTGTGTTGTACTTTCAAGGGAGTGGAATCTGCAGTCCTATGAATGTCTTCCTTTGGAGGAGTTATCTAGTAACTATGATTCTGTTATCAGTTTGCCATCCATTTTCTATTGCAAAATTACTAGCTTGTCATTTTTTTAACTATAGCATAAACAAGTTATTCTTCAAGGGCAACAGGCACTTTATTTGCACATGAAACAATGAAATATAAAATTGTCTGTTAGCAGCAACCTCTTCATTAGTTACATATCCCTTTAATGTGGAATTATTTAGACGACTTACTTCTGCAGAGATTTTGCATATTTACTAATATTGGTGGATTGTAATGACAGAAGTTTGAGTGGCATTTTATGGTTGACATTTTCTGAAATGGGTAGTATTTGGTTCATACATTTTGTTTAATTGCTTAATAGAAGACTGTTCCAAACTATACATTTAAAACACATTCTAACAAGTGGTGCTGTATTATACAAGGAATATAATTTAATACAATCAAGAAGGTAAATCAAAGAATGCATACATGTATGCTTGCTCACAGGATGCAGAAGATCAAAATAAGGGAAGAGACCAGTCCCCCAGGGTTCAGTGCTGAGACTTTTTCTGTTTGGAATATACATCTCAAAAGTAGAAGGAAATACCAACGAGCTTTGGCCAAATAAGTTTGAGATGACTGCAAGCTAGGAGCAGTTATGGAATCCCCAAATGACTGAGCCATCTTGCAGGAAGGTTTGTCCCAAAAATAACTGGCGCCAGAATCATGAATTGAAACGAAATTCCAAAAAAATACATTATTGTATCCTTTGGGAAGTCATCTATTCCGGAAAAATGCCAAATTGACAATGCCCCCTGAGAACTGACCCAGTTGTTTGGCATTTGGGAATTTGTGTGTACAGTGACCTAACTTTTGACCAACATGAGCCCAGAGTCATAAGAAAGTCTTTCTATATTGCACAGCTTATAAACAAATTGATTTTGACTAGATCTAGAGATGTTATTGTCCCCCTTTAGAAAGCCCTCATTAGGTCAATCATTTTGTATAATGCCCACTTTGGCATGTATCTGTCCAGACCCATGCAACATATCTAGAGCTAGTCAAAATCAATTCTAGTAAGGATATAAGTACTAAACAATAGGTCTTGCATGGACCACCTCAAAGATTTTCACTATACTCAATATAAAACAGAGCGCTTAGAGGTGACGTGTCTGATATACAAGGCATCCTCTGACCTAATACAGATGGACCTACACAACATCAGCATGTAAAATGGCATCAGAAATACTCAGTCCAGGTATCTAAACTGAATGTTGTGGAGAGATGGACATATATCACAGAGGCTACCACTGTTCCATTCAAGTAAAACATAGCTCATCCCTGCCCACATTCAAATGCAACTTGCATCTAAGGATGGGTAATAGAAAAATGTACTCCAGGATTGCCTCTCATGCCACTAATGGATTGAGGCTGTCCCTAAATGCTGCATCCCTTACATGGGTCCCCTCAAATTATCTATAGTATGATCACATTTATTCTCACTAGGGCTAATATACAATTATCAGCCATGGGATAGGTAAGACCAATCAGGAAATGTTAATTCAAGCACCAAAAGGGAAATTGGCTAAGCTTAAAATGTCTTCCATGTGAACCTATGTTTTGATAGTAAATAGTTTTAAAAAATTGCCCTTTTTAGATCACTAAGTGCCCCTCTCACCCTCCGCGCCCCCCAGTCTTCAACAGCGTCTGGCACCTGTGGGTGCTCTCTACAGCTTTGAACCAGGTTTTAGTGACTGCACAAATGTCACCATCCTCCAGGGCAAGGAATGCTTGCAATGAGTGCAGTTTCATGCTAAAACTCCTAGCATTTAGCAGCATGACCTTTAAATTTAATTTAGAAGAATTTTTCATGTTGATAATTTTGTGCTCGTGACTTTGCCTAAAACTGGCACTATGGGGAGGCAAGAGCCTTTGCCAGAAGCCTGAAGGTCAAGGGGGAGCGAGATGAAGGCCATCTCTGGCAGAACATTCTAGTCTGTCAATCATGTCCTCCCAAACTGTCAGGTACTGGATTCCCTTGGAATGACAACAGAAACTAAGCCAATCATTTTTTGTTTGTGGCATCATTCTGGGGGATGGTAGGATACTTCTTAAGGCTAAGGAAATACCTGCCTAGGACACATATTCAGTGAGCTCAATCTTGTTTCTCTTCATATAGTCCAGACAGGTACATCTCATGTTATTCACACCATCATGGACTATGACAGAGTCATAACAGCACCTGTTGTTAAGAGACTTGAGTGCATGCTTGCTATGGTAAATTCTAGCACCTGACAAGCAACTTACTGTGACTTTCTCTTTCTCCAGCCTGATGAGGGGCATATCTGTGTGTCTCATGACAGAGTTTCCTATGACTAGTATGTTGGGTTTGCTGTGAGACACAGGTATGTGTACTATGTGTGATGCTTGGTGGTGTGGTTTGTGATGTGCTTGTGTGTTTTTGCTTCAGAGGTCTCTTTTGTTTAGGTATGTTTTTGTTGAAAACCTTCATATAAGTAGGAGTGTGTTGTACAGGTGTGGTGTTCATAGTGTTTGCACAGACAACCTTCTTAGTGCCAAATGCACTGGCTTCTGACTGAGACAGCAAGGATTCTAGGTTAATGTAATTGCATCTCTCACATATTGTGTTCTTGGGTGGTTAGTAGAGGGTAGTCCTTGTACATAAGGCAGTTGCTACACTATTGCAGGATGCCCATATCAACCAGACCAGCAGGAGAAACCATAGGAAATTGTCTGTCCATGGTTGTCAGAATCTGTGGAAGTGAGGTCAGGGATAGTGTGAGTAAGGCTGGATAAAATCAATTCAGTAGCTGCAAGCAAAGGCCTCACTTACACAGGAGTGCTGGTAAGGGAATAAAATGAAGCTGTGATACCTAGCAAAGGGTTAAAACAGCAATGTGGCAATACACAACATGCAAACAAGCACAAACCCATGCAAATACAGGGTTTAAATACCACCAAAATAAAAAAATAGAAACACTGGAATTAACCAATCAACCCTTGTCCCTGAGCTCTTAGCTCAACACTGCATTCCAGACCAGTTCCAACCAATGCCTGAACAGTTCCAACCAGTTCACTTACTCCCACTAAGTGCAGGCAGGTCCTGGCCAACACAAGATGGTATAGCAGTAAACACAGGAATCACACAGATCTGGATACAGCAAAACCTGTAAACAGACTATGCTAATGATATTTAAACTCTGTTTAAGTCAATTTAACACAGGAGAACAGATATGCACTTAAATATAACAGTAGCAAACAAAAGCAAACTGATTTAAGCAAATTAACGAATTAACCAATAAAAAACTCATAACTGAGCCCTGTTCCAGCATCCTTCAATCAGATGAGTTGTAACTGCACACTCCTGCCACTAAGATGCACGGGAACCCTCTCCAAAAAAGATGGCCTGGATTAGTGCTCAAGTTATACAAACAGAGTTAGATTCAGCAGGTCTGAATCTAGTATGTGTTACAGCAAACAAGGTGCACCAGTTTCAGAAAGAAACAGTTCACATAAGCAGGCATAGTAAGCCTTCAACCAAAGAAACAGTTCAAATAAGCAGGCACAGTAAGCCTTCAACCAACAATTCCCAGATCATAAGGGCAGAATCTACCCTCTCCTCCCACAAGAGTGTAAACCACAAACCTTCTTAATGTAATATAAGTGGCCTGAAGCCCAAGTCCTTAAAGCAGAACTAAGGCACTTTTAGAATAATAGACACACTAAGCCTTCAACCAGAAATTCCCAACCTAGAAGGATGTAAGCTATCTCTCCTGCCACAAGCGTGTTAACCACAAACCTTCCTAATGTAAAACAACTGCCCTGAAGCCCAAGAGCTTAAACTAAAAAGCATAGAATAACAGTTACAATTTAATCAGGCTACTAACAATGAATACAGCAGAATAAATGCAATTGAATACTTTTAAGAACAAGCAGCAAAAGCAAATTAAAGTAATAAAGTAGGAAGAAACACAAATACAGTAAAAGCAGATGAATAAAGTGCATTTTTTTATTTTTTTAGGTTAAGTGGGAAGGGAGGAAACAAGATAATTTAAAGTTGAGAAACTAAGGCGGTGGCCCTTCCCAAATGATCTCTCTCTCACTCTCTCTACTCAGTAGAATAAACTGATGAGATGGAACTGTGATGACTGTCCAAAATGAGATTTTATAATAGGAGCAGGCAACTGAAAAGCCACCAATTTTAAGAACACAATGAGAACTGAGTGGGTGAAAGGGAAAAATGCAGCCAGAGATGAGCGATATTCAGAGCAAGCAGGCCACACAAACACTTCAGCTAAATACAGATATTTCTAAATAAAAGAACAATGCTGTTTTCTCAGCTCCCCGTACTAATTAACTATTGTTATTCCCAGTTTGCAAAGGAATTCTTTGGTAACATTTTTTAACTGACCCTAGCAAAGAACTCTTAAAACTCCAACAGAACAGAAAATTTTAAATGAAACAAATGTAATACTAGAATAAGATACAAAATAGAAGTGATGAAACCTTAAATAAGGCTTCAAATCAAAATGAAATGCAGAAAGAAATAAGTGATATTCAGAGCAAGCAGGCCACACAAACACTTCAACTAAACGCTTAAATTTCTAAATAAAAGAGTAATGCTGTTTTTCAGCTTCCCTCACATTAACAAAGGGTCAATATTACCTTATCGAATGATGAAAAGAGTGAACACTCTTTCACCGATCCAAAAAGGTCAAAACCCCTAAAGAACGAAGACACAGAACAGTGATTTTTGTTTTTCCCAGGGAAAAAAATTACTGCCCCCCCCCAAAAAAAAAAAATAGTTCAAACACAAAATTTCCCTAGGAAGAAACATTGATTATTTGTTTCCAAGGAGATCCCTCCACTGGCACATGCCCAAAAGTCAAAGAAATGTGGGAAAATGCCCTTCATATGGTTAGCAAGGACTCAACATCATGGCCCCATGACATAAATGGATATTTTATGTAGATCAGTGTGTATGACATAATGTGCTGTGTCTTTAAGAAGCATGTCAAAGGCTGAACATACATGTATATATACCAGGCATGTGCTATTTCTAGTGCCTTTTTGAGAGTGCAGCCAGAGAGTGAGCATGTATGATTGTAGTCGTTAGTTTGTATATACTGTAACTTGCTTAAGTTAAAGTCAGTAAACTTCTATCATGATGTGTTTGTATAAAATAAAGCTGCTTAAACAGAACCCACAAATAATCTATTGTGTCAAAAGTAAGAGAGTGACATGGTGTCAGAAGTGGGATCACAGAGAATAATATTCAGAACCTTGAGGTGCAGAGATGACAGTGAAGGTAAACTAAGAGAAATGAGCATGAAAAAGAGCCAGAAAAGAATCAATCGTAATTAGAATTCACACAAACTGCTTATTTTATAAAAAGATAAAACAGAGCATTACAAGGGCACAAACCACATCATTAAGCAAGTGGGAGGCACAAAAAGTTTATCAACTAAGGTAAATGTTCAAAGTCAAGATATCGGGTGGAACGAATAGAAGAAAAGCAAAACAAGTATGTTTAAGGCAAAATGAGTGTGTTTATGGCAAAATGGGTATGTTTACAGTAAAACGAGCACAAGAAAAGTACAATGGGCATTAAAAGAGATTAAACGAGCAAAACAAATTTAATAAGGGCAAAAGGGCACATTAAGTGTAAATAAAACAAGGCAATTGCATGTGTTTTAGCAAAGTGCTGTGTTTTGGCATAACTATGACTTCGTATTGTATCAAGGGCATAACTAAAGTTATTTGAAGCATCTTAAAAGTGCTTACAGTGTGTGCTTATTACTGTGTATGTATTCTAAAAAGTTTATTAGTGTGCAAAATACAACTAATTTGTGAAGTACTTTCAGAGTATAGCCATTTTGAAAAGTTCCTTGCGCTGGGTGTGTCTGTTCGCAAAGTGCCACCATTACGGAGAGTTTCTTGTACTGTTAAGAGTTGCCTAGCAAGGTACCACCATTTTGTGGAAATTTCAGTGTACTGTGTACAGCTAATTCACAGAGTGCAATTACTTTGAAATGTTATTGACTCTGAGCTTCTCTTGCCCAGTTCACTCACGTTGTACATTTATTTGAAATGTTTCTGAAAATGATGATAAATTACTTTTGCAATACAGTAATGTCAAGAGTATTAAACTGCCCTAGAGACTTATTTCACAAACTCCAGTTATACAGAGGCTTGCACTGAGCAGTTATTTGATATGTTTCTTACACTGATAAGATGTGATTTTTCGCAAAGTTCAGTTATACAGAAGCTTGTTGTGCTATTGGGCAAAGTTACAAATACTGGCATAAATTTCTGGCATATGTGTACGTGTATGTGTTCATGCTTTTTACAAAAGCCTTCACTGGTATGGGTTAATATGGCAGATGGATTTTGAAAGCCCTTACTTCTTGTATTTGATCAGAATATTGCAGAGAATTGGAGAATATTTGAGCAAGAGTATGATATTTTTATACAAGCAGCTTATTCAGACAAAGATCCATGTACCAGGGCATTCATTTTGCTAAATCTAGCTGTGTCAGTGGCCATAGAAAAAGAGCGTTCATTTGTGTATGCACCAGCTGTATATGAAGAAGGGGAAAACCATCATATTGTTGTACAAACTGAATCAAGGGAAGATCCAGAGTGTTTGAAGCACAAGTTCACAGAAGTGTATAATCCCCAGATAAATATTACATTAGAGAGGCATTTGTTTTACACAAAAGATTAGAAACCAGGGGAAGGTTTTGCTTTTATAAAACTGACCTGAGAAACAAGGCTAAAATGTTCTGGTTTGGTGACTTAAAAGATGAGTTTCACCAGGCTCCAAAGCAAATGTAGACAGCATGCAACACATGGCAAACATAAGAGGGCCTAAGCACATGGCAGCCACAGCCTCTGCTTGCTCACCAGGGAAACCACATAGTTTTCCAGCAAGTTCTAAGACTAATTCAGTTGAAGGAGCATGTACCTCAGTGCAGTACAAGCATGAATCTGCAAAACTCAAGTCTAGTTTTATTGTTAACTGCCATAAATGTGGTGCAAAGCATGAGTCTAAAAGAAAAAAAATGCTTATCATTTGGTCAGCAATGTCACAATGTAAAAAATGGAACCATTTCCAGAAGTCTTGCAAATCAAGTAAACTTTGCACAGCTGTAAAGAAAGGTCATACAAAAGAGCAAGTTGCTCAAGTAGAGCCACATCAGTCAACTTTGTATGTAGATGGTGTATCAGTAGTTGGTGAAAGAGTTGATGCAATGAATTTATTAGCAAAGAGCAAATTGTTTTGTACTGTCTGGATCAATGGTAAATCCACAGACCTCAAAGTAGACACTGGTCCAAAGTGCAATGCTATATCAGCAGACACATTTGCGAAAGTGAGAACTAATGAACAACTCGATGTGGCCAGTAGTGTGAAGCTTTTTGCTTATGGAGGGGAATAAATCCAAACCAAGGGCTCAGTGATACATTCATGTTATTTGGCCAAGAACTGTTACAATCTGTTATTCTATGTAGTTTTAAGACCAGTACAGTCTTTACTGGGTCTCAAAGATAGTTTGAGAATGAATCTGCTTTATTTTACCAAAGGAGATCATCACATAAGTACATCTCCTAATTCCAATTTTTCTGAAGCCATTTTCTCAGAGTATGTTGATGTTTTCGTTGACAAGTTGGGCAAACGTCCAGTTGTGCATTCCATGAAATTAGACCCAGAGGTCACTCCAGTAGTCAGACCAGCAAGAAGAGTTCCGATAGCTATGCAGGATGCAGTTAAGGCTCAGTGGGATAAAATGGTGCAGCGAGTTGTAATTTGTCCAGTTACAGAACCAACTGAACCATGGTAGCCACTCACAAAAAAGGCTGAGACAAAATCAGAATATGCATTGACCCAAGAGATTTGAACAAAGCATTGAAGAGACCATATCATCCAATGCTCACAGTCGAAGAGGTTGCAGCCCTAATAGCGAATGCAACTGTATTTTTCTGTCTTGGATGCAAAAGTTCATTTTGGCAAGTGATGCTTGATCACAAATCCTCATTACTAACTACCTTTGGTACTCCGTTTGGCAGATGCAGATTCCTAAGGATGTCATTTGGAATAAATTCTGCAAGTGAAGTCTTCCAGCGTGCATGGAGCAATTTATTTCAGGTTATCCTTGTGCCATAATAGTAGATGATTTATTGGTTGGAGGCAATGTTGAAGCACAGCATGACACAAACCTGAAGAAAGTTCTAGACAGAGCACATGAAGTAAACTTGAAGCTCAATCCACTGAAGTCCAAATTTAGACTTCCAGAAGTTACATATGTAGGTAATTTATTTACCAGGACTGACTTGAGACCAGAACCTACCAAGCAAACAGCTTTTCTTGAGATGTCAGCACCAAACAATGTTCAAGCTCTACAGTATTTCCTATGCATGATCAACTATTTATGCAAGTTTATACCAGACTTCAGTGAGCTGGTAGCACCTTTAAGAGAGCTAATGTGTAAAACTGTTGCATGGTCATGGTAAGAACAGCACCAGAAGGCATTTGAATACCTTAAGCAGAAAATTACCACCCTACCTACATTAAGATACTATGATGTGAACAAACCAGTCACTCTTTCCTGTGATGCTTCAAATTTGTTCTTGGCACAGTTATACTTTAAGAGGGTAGACCAGTAGCTTATGCATCTAGAACACTTACCCACACTGAGATGTAATATATTCATATTGAGAAAGAACTTTTGGCAATAGCATTTGCATGTTCCAAGTGTCATGATTATATTTATGGTCAAGCTATTCAGACTGAAACTGACCATCAACCTCTAGTTACTATGCTAAAGAAGCCTATGCATTAAGCTCCATAGAGATTACAAAGAATGATGCTCAAACTGCAAAAGTACAGCTTCAAAATGGTCTATATGAAAGGCAAACTGATCTATCTGGCTGACACCTTATCCAGATCACCCAGAAATATGACAGAATAGCTTGACACAGATAACTTTGACTTTGATGTGATGACAGTGCATTATATTTCTACCACTAGGCTTGATGAGTTAAGAGATCACACAAAGACTGATCCAGTTTTCCAAAAGCTCAATCACTGCATTAATGTTGGATGACCATCAAAGTAATCTAGTATACCACCTGAAGTGCAAACCTATTTTCCTTACAGAGATGAAATGTTGATGGAAGATGGCATTATTTCCAAATGGCCTAAAGTTGTTGTTCCTGTTTCCTTACAACAAGAATATATCCAGATTTCACACTGTGGTCACCCAGGTTCCGCATCCACTAAGAGAAGAGTAAAAGGATTAGAATTTGGCCTTCATTACTGAAAAACATTGATAAACTACTTTCTTCTTGCTCAGTATGCAATGGTACTAGACCACATTTGCAAAGAGAACCATTCAGTTGTTTCAAAAATTTGCAAGAGAATGGGACTTTGTACATGTTACTAGTAGTCCTGAACATCCACAGTCAAATGGACTAGCTGAATGTGCAGTGCAGAGTGTAAAACAATTACATGAAAGGTCAAAGTGTGACAATACTGATGCCTTTTTGAATTTGCTTAATCTCAGAAACATACCCAGTGACAATATTATTGGCTCACCTGCTCAAAGACTTCATTCCAGGCAAACCAGAACTACTCTACCTATTAGTTCCAGTTTATTGAGGCCTAAAGCTCAGAACAACAGAACCATCAAGGCTCAATTATTCAAGAAGTATTCTATCCAGAAGTCCAGTTATGATAAATCAAGCAGATTTCTTCTTCCATTGAGGGAAGGAGAGACAGTGAGAATGTAAACAGCAAAAGGTTTCGACCAGATTGGTCATGTTACAGGCGTATGTGCTGAGCCAAGATCCTAGCTTGTAGAATCTGAGGATGTGGAGTACAGAAGAAATCGCAAACATCATCTTCCTGTACCAGAATCATCATTGCAGCATTGTTCCTGTGATACAGATACTAGATCTCAGAGCAAACCAAATGTCGTTCCCATCCCAGAGTGTGTTCCAACCTCTGATTCCATTCTTGAAGATGTTCCAAAGACTTCCAAGGTTGAACATTATGTAGGGACAGCTCCAGTTGCTAAAGCCAATTTCCAGTTTTATGTCACACAATATGTTAGAATATCCATGCCCAGTGTGAAATAGCAACATGGACTTAGCTATATATATATATATATATATATATATATATATATATATATATATATATATATATATATATATATACACAACTAGTTTTGTTTAAATGCATGACAAAGAACTGCCTGTGATATCTGCATGCCAAATAGATTCATAATGTTGCATGATCTATTTCTCAAAGTGGAAGGATGTAGATCAATGTGTATGACAGAATGTGCAGTGTATTTTAAGAAATATGTCAAAGGCTAAGTGTGCAAGTATATGTACCAGGCATGTGCTATTCCTACTGCCATTTTGAGAGTGCAGCCAGAGAGTGAGCATGCATGATTGCAGTAGCTAGTTTGTATATAAGTTACTTAAGTTAAAGTCAGTAAACGTCTATCGTGATGTGTTTGTATATAATAAAGCTGCTTCAATAGAACCCACGAAGACTCTTCTCTTGTGTCCAAAATAGGAGAGCGACACTTTATAACTAGGAGCTAGGATAATGTAACCACCTGCTTGACAGCCCTATTCAAGCAAACATCATAGAAGGAATTTATACCCCTAATACAGAGACACACTTACATGGTACTAATTTATGAAAAATGTAGAATGAACAAGTTCTCATGCTATAGGCCAGTTAGTGTTACTAGCATCTTATGTAAAATATGCGAGAGAATGCTACTATCTCACAAGAGAAATAACTTGAACATCAAAATAATTGACTTTTACCAACATCGGTGCATGAATCAAAGATACTGAATCACCAACCTAATTAAATTCTATTTGGGAGTTTATAAAGCTGTAGATATAGAGCACCTGGTAGGTGTGATATTCTTAGACTTAGACAAGGCATTAAAGCCCATACCCTGCAAGGTCATATAGGACACTATGAGAATCCAAAGCATTTTTTACTTGGATGGACAACTGGTTGTAGAACCGCAAATCATTAGTAAGAATAGAAGGAATTCTGTCTCAGGGACAGAAAATCAGTTGAAGGGATCCACCTGAATCAGTGTTGGGGTCCTTCCTGTTCTTAATTTTCATGTCAACATGCCAAAGTGAATACTGTGCTGAGTATCTAAGTTTGCTGATGACTATAAATAGCAAGAGATGTAACAAATTTGTAGGAGCGGGCAGTTTTCTATTCTTATATTGATGAAATACTGGTATGGACCAACCAAAGCAGCATGGAAATCTGTGCTAAGAAATGCAAATTATTCCATGAGGGCAAAAACAACATTAAGTACCTTTATGCTATAGGAGATGTGTTAATATTCAATTGTGCTTGTTTTAATGACTTAACATTAAGCTATGGCCATCATTTCAGCTTGCAAGTTAGGGAGGGATACCAGTTGTGAAATATAGTATTCAGATAAATTAACTCTAGAAACACAGCAGTTCTGATGCATCCATTTATTATCTTTCTAACTCTTATTCTAGACAATAGAGGTACTTTCTGTTCATTCAATGTTAATAGCACAGGAACTTTCAAAAAGGAGTTTGACTTATACTCCATTCATTACAGACATTATAGATGTGATTTTATCTCTATCTTTCTTTCTTTCTTTATATTTTTGCAGCAACATCTCTTTTGAAACTACAGACAGATGATGTGGCTAATATACACATACACAGAAGCACACACTCACAAAATAATAAAATAAATAATAAAAATAAGAAAGTACAATGCTAAGCATAGATATTACACAGCATTACATTTAATATTAGTAATCAGCCATGATTGGGAGGTGGTGGTGCTGCGGTAGCGTTGTCGCCTCACAGTAAGACGCTGTCCGGTTCGATTCTCAACTAGAGAGCCCTCTGCGTGGAGACATGCGTGAATGGGCATACCTTCGTAGAAGGTTGTGCATCAGGCCTGGCAAGCCGGTACGTAAAAATCAACTGCCAATCATTAGCGGACCGGAGTTCCACTGTGGCAACCCCTAACCGGGAAAAGCCGAAAGACACAAACAAACAAACAAACAAATCAGCCATGATATTTTAAGAAGACAAATAAAAAATGTTTCAGATATTTTTTAAAGTAGTATTGGATTTATATTTTTTTGTAGTTGAGGCTATACTCTGTGTTTTGCATACTACAACTACTAGCAAAGTCTGTGGAGTCAGATTTCCTCTTACCAGCAATAACAGCAATAATAATTAGGCTAACCGTTGTTGCCTATTGTTTTTCTGCTTCATTTTGATTAAAGGATGCAATTTTAAGCCAAAGTAACAAAAAATCCAGGCCTGGTAAATTTTTCCTGATCACCCATGAAGGAGCTTCAATGTTTCAAGCTCAGAATTCACTGATTCTCTTACAGCTGCATGTCATATGCAAATAATCTGCATTATTTACAGGGCATTTCCACCATCTGTTGTTATACATACAGCATCTATTATGTAGTCTAGCAGGGGAAGTTTTGATGTACCAACTTATACCATGTGAATACAAGTTGAGGGATGGCTCAGACAATATGCACTGTCCTAGGTTATTTTCCCAAGCATGTAATTTCATCTCCAAACCTTGTTGTTTGTCCTATCTTATTAGAGTCAAAGCTTGTTAGAGTCTTCATCTTAATTAATAACCAGTGCAGGGTGGCAATAATTTCTTTTGTGACTATTCCTTAGTCCAACATTTTAAAGTAACTGTCTCTAGTAAAGATAGTATTTCTATAGGGTGTTCATGAATCTTAATCTCTCAGTAAATAGATATGAGTTGTAGGAACTGAGAAAACTTAGCAAATTTATTGAACTTTTGGAAACTCAACCAATATTTGGATGCAATTTTATATCAATCCACAAAGTATTTCATAATTAAGATCTAGCCTCTACTCTGAACATGATATTCACAATAAGGTAAATAGCGAGGGTTGCTGCTATACTGGCAAACGCTCATACAAGCAGTCTAAAATCAAGATTAAATTAAAACAAAGTTGCAGGACTGAGCGAAGACAAGTAGTCACGTAGAGCTTAAAAAAACAAAGTACTTTATTATAGATAATTAACAAGATAAGCGCTTTCGCTGTGCAGCTTCATCAGATCTTACATAGCTAGGTTTTATGATGCCTGTCTGTTTCTTTAAGTAATTATATCAATTAACTCAGTTGATTAATTAATTAATAAGTAATTGTGTATATATAAGATGCAGAATTTGAGTATGACTGTAAGATCTGATGAAGCTGCACAGCGAAAGTGCTTATCTTGTTAATTATCTACAATAAAGTACTTTGGTTTTTTAAGCTCTACATGACTACTTGTCTTCCCTCAGTCCTGCAACTTTGTTTTAATTTAATCATGATATTCACAATGTCAAACAAAATTACAATAAACTGTACCTACTTAGTTACAATACCTTGTGCAAATGCCAAAGCCAAAAGAGAAAGCTTCAGTTGCAGATCAGCAGCATGTTGGAATAGTCTCATATGCAACATATGAATAGTAAAAACAAGCTCATATTTCATAAAGGAAGTTATTTAGTGATTCAGTGAAAAGCATTCTAGGACACACAGAAGTGAAGTGTGGATTCTTAAGATCTGTTATGTGATGCAAGGAATGATAATAGCATTGAATCATTGAAAGATTGAAGTTGATCTATCCATTACATGTTGGCTAGCATCTCGGACAAAAGGTAGGGAACAATGTGTTTGATTTACATGGAACAGTAGTATCATGGAAAACGTTTACAACTGGAGTACTCCTCTGATCTGTATTGGGTCTCATTCTGTTTAGTCTTATTTTTTCAAGTTTCCTGAAGACACCAGCATTTTATTGACATATGCAGATGAGTACAAAATAGGAACTCTAATTGACAACTCTGAGGATATTATAACACTGAACAATTATTAAATGAGTAGTACATTATGAGGCATAGACAAAGGATTAAGATTTAGATGATAAAAAGAAAAATTATGTTATATGGAAAAATTAGTAACATCAGACTTATTTATACATAATAATTGGCAACTTGAAATAGTTGCAAGAATTAAAAACATCCAGGTAACAGGAGAGCAAGAGTTGTCTTTTAAATAACACATTTCAGACATTAAATCATCAACTGGAATAAAATCAACAGTCCCATACCCTCCCTGTCCATTAAACTCTTTAACTTTACTCAAGTAACCCGCTCCATCACCAGACTCAATAAAACAAATCCCCCAGGATCTACTCTTGACTGGATCTTAGTCACCTATCCAAATAAATTACCAACTCTGGCACCATCTCTGACTCTATTAGTGACCACCTCCCAGCTTTCATTTACCGTGCAACCACCTCCCATCCACACCAACATCAATATATTCAGACCCGCAACCTTAGTAAATCTGACCCCAAACACTTCCTTAACTATCTCAAACAAATGAATTGGAACATTCTAAAAACCCTTCCACTCGATAAAGCCATAGACCACTTTAATTCCACTTTCCTAGACACTCTAAATTCCCTAGCTCCACCAAGGAAAAAAAGAAAAAAAACTATAACTGCCCCTTGGGTAACCAAAGAAACAAAGCAAATTATGCATCAAAGAGACAAATCCTGGAAGCTTTACCAAAAGAATAAACTTCCTGAAACCCTTCTCCAATTTACACAGTTCTGTAACTTTGCAAAAAATAAATAAATAAATAAATCTTCAAAGACAAAAAAATCCTACTACACTAAGCTCCAGTCCAACCAATCACAAAACCCTAGGCTATTTTGGAATTCCATAAACTCTCTCCTCAACCCAGGCTCCAAAAATAAGCCCTGTCTGGACCCAAGTAAACCTGACTCAAATTAGCCTCACTATTTAACTCTTTTTTTATAGAGTCAATATCCGACCTAGTGAAAATTTTCCCCAGCAATGACCCATTTCTCTTACATTCCACTTCATCTAAGTCCCCAAATAATTTCCCACCTATGTTTGAGCTTAAACCTGTCTCCACTAACTACATAAAAAGACTTCTATCCAAAATTAAACCATGCTTCAATGCACCTGACAACATCCCCTCTTCCTTTCTCAAGTCTGCTGCCGATGGTATAGCTCTCCCAATTAGTATCCTAATTAATAGATCCATAAAGGAATCCTATGTCACTAAACTCTGGCATTCTGCCTTTATTCTCCCTCTCTACAAGGGAGGCAAAACACTAACATTTCAAACTTCTGCCCTATAGCTCTTCTCTCTCCAGTCTCCAAAATCCTAGAAAAATGCATCCACCTCCAACTTATGCCTTTTCTGACTAAATACCAACTTTTTACCCTACCCAGCATGGCTTCCAACCAGGACATAGCACTATAACAGCTCTACTCTCATTCTTAGAAACTGTCACTCAAGCCTGAGATTCTGAGAACTTAGTATCCACACCTAGATCTCTCTAAGGCATTCGATACTGTTTCCCATATTCACCTTCTAAGTCACCTCACAAACCTAAACCTTTCCCAAAACACTCTTTTCTGGTTCTCAGGCTATCTGTCAGATAGATCTCAGGCTGTGAAATGGAAAAAAGCACCTCACCTTTCTTACCCACTCCTACTGGAGTACCACAGGGGTCCATCCTCAGACCAATGCTGTTTAATATCTTTATCGATAACTTTCACTCTGCTATTCTTAATGCCAAAGTCATCTAGTATGCAGATGATGCTACACTTGTCTGCTCTGCCTTTAACCTCCCTGAACTCCTATCTAAAACTCAGACTGCCTTCTCAATTACTGTGATCTTAATGTACCAAAATCACCTTTCTCTCAATGCTAACAAATCTAAAATACTACTATTCACATCCTCAAAGTCTTTCTCTTTTGATAAAAAATCCTTCCAAGTCCTTAGCCAAAGCAACTCCCCAATCAAAGTTGTTCCCTTTGCCAAACTACTCGGCGTAACTATAGATGAACACCTCAAGTTCGACATCCATATTCAGCGAAATATAAAGAAAACCCACCAAAAACTAGATATGCTATACAGGAACAACCACTTCCTCTCTACTTCTACCAGGCATACTCTGGCCTCCTCTTACCTCCTTCCCTCCCTTCTATATACCGCCCCGCTGCTAACTAACCTATCCTCTTCCATCACTTCCAAACTTGAAAGCTGTTATAACAAAATTTCTAAATTTGCCACCAAAGCCAAACATTCCACTCAACACTGTGTTACCCTCCAATCCCTCAACTGGTTAGAATTCACAAATTACCTGGACTTCCTTCAACTCACTACAGCACATAGACTAATATTTAATCCAACCAAATGCCTTGCTCTAACTAACATCCGTCCCTCATACACCCAAATAGAACTCAGATCTGAACACCAAAACTTAATTACTGTCCACAATCCTAAAAATCCTGCTCGACAACTTTGCCTCTCCTTCTCCTTGGGTAAGAAATGGAACTCTCTCCCTTCCACACTAAGGACAATGTCAAACACAAACAACTTCAAAACTCAGCTTTACACCGACCTCCCCTCCAAATGGAAATGTAACTGCATTCTCCCTTCCTAGAAATCTTTAACAAAAACCCGTGGGAGGGTATCATCCTGAGTTCCTAAGCACCTTATAGCTGGCTAAAACCTTCTATAGCTAATTCCCATATGATCTCTCACACTCTGTAAATATTGTAACATAGTTTTTGACATTTGACTTTAACTGTGTGAATTTGTTAAAATGTATCTGCATGATATTTTTCTACTATGGCCAATATTGCTCACACTTTGTATTACTTGATATGTATTTGTACTTGTACTTTTATTTTTATTGAACTATCTTTACTGTAATCTGTTTCATTGAGCTTTTCTCCCCAGCCTCCACTGAAAACGGGCTCTCTGGGCCCAGTGGACTTCCATGGTAATCAAACTGAAAATAAATAAATCAAGGGGTATGAGACAAACTGGACTCTTTTTCAGGGTCAAAGAGGTAAGAACTCTTGTAGTACTGTGCATAGTATATAAACCTGTTTTCTGGTCAATATATATATTTTTATATTCTGATTTTTTTCCAGTTACCAATTGGTTACCTGTCTGAACTGTAATATCTACAGAGGAGGTTTACAAGGAAATTAATAACTATAAATCATCGAAGTCAGTATAAGAAACTCTGACAGCTTGACCTATTCAGTATAAAAAGCAGACAGAAAAGTGGTAAACTTATGTATTGCTTATAAAACACTAACATGCAAAGGTTTAAGAAGTGACATAGGATGGATACTGCATAACTAGTATCCTAACAATTGATCTAGCTGGTCAGTATATAAAACTCTATTAAAGAGGAGAGTCAAAACAGACTTCTACATTTCTCAAATAATTCCATGTATATGAAAATAATTTCCACCTCAAACATTTGCTTCTTTAATAAAGGTGGATGAAGGTATTAAAGATGGGGGGGGTCTATATTACCTTATCAAAAAATCCAGTCAGCAAACACCTTTTCACCAACCAATGACCAACAAACTGTCACATCTTCGAACGGCCACTTCAGCAAATTTTTTCCTAGGGGAAAAATCGCTTGGCCAACCAAAAATGAGACAATATTTCAAACCCTTCAAAGTGGAGGCTTTGCTCCCCATAACACCCAATGTGGAGGTCGTGCCCCTCCCCATAACACCACTAACTAAATATACCAACTCTGAGATCACACTACCGTGGGAAAAGGGCAAATTCCCAATGATGGCCAAGCAATTTTTTCCCCCTAGGTAAAAGTTCACTGAAGTGATCATTCGAAGACATGAGAGTTTGCTGTTTATTGGTAGGCGAATAGGCGTTTGCCGACTAGGTTTTTCAATAGGATAATAAACCCAAGGATGGGAAATATATGCATGGGCAAATTAAATCTGGCATTTATAGAAAGTCCTTAGACAACAATGCAGCCCACCAGAGTATGAAACTATGAAGTGATTTATGGTGATTTGGTACAAAGAAGGGTAATTATCTACATATGTGGAAGGTCTGTAAGAGGAAGCTAACAAAAGGAATGGGGCATTTTTGAGAAATGATCATTATAAGGAAGATTAATGATACTGGGTTGCTTTGCTTGCTTCATAGTGGTACATGATGTTTCTTACTGGAGTAGAGGTGAGAGAGTGGAGGTACAGTATGCAAAACTAAGAATTAAGAAGGTAATTACTCACAGATATCGATATAGAGAGTTATAGGTGGCTACTATCCTTAAGGATGAAGTGAGAACTGAACCTAGGCAGGTGGTCAGGAGATCTCTTGTGGCAAATAAAGCAGATGGTTAGGGGATAGATGGGCTATAACTCTTTGGAACTTAAATGGGAGCATAAGGTTGAGGGAGGTTAATAATAAAAACTTTAGCTCATAGATTCAAAGTTTGTTAATAGGCTAAAAACCCAGAGGCCCTTTCTAAGCCTAGCCTTCTTCTTATTCTTTCAGATTTTTCCCGGTTAAGGGTCACCACAGCAGATCAGCTGTCTGCTCATTATTGGCAATGGAGTTTTACGGTGTCGAGTTGCCAGCCTAGCGCCCGACCTTCCACGGAAGGCACACACACACACACACACAAACACACACACACATACACACACACTCACGCCTAGGGCCAATTTAGAGTGTCCAATTTACCTACAGCATGTCTTTGGGATGTGAAACAATAATCGTGGGAGACTTAAATATAGATTGGCCAACCATAGCTTCCGACTCCCCCATAAATAGTTTAAATCTGTATGTTTTTTTCTCAGCCTATCAATGCTCCAACAAGATACAGCAAAGATCTTGTCTGCCAATCAACCTTAGACTGGATTCTGGTATCCCACCCTGCTAATTACCCCTCTTCTGGTACACTGCCTAGCTCCCTGAGTGATCATCTACCAGCTTACCCCCTTAGAACAAACTCCCAACAACTAAGAGTATACACTGTAAAATCAGTTAGGAACTCAATTAACTTTTGTCAGCATAAATTCAACAATCTCCTACATGAAATAGACTGGACACCCCTTAAACAACTACCCCTTAATGATGCTGTACTATACTTTAACAACACCTTCCTTCACAAACGTAATACCCCAGCTTCCATTCGTATGAAAAGAATCAAACACAACTCGGCACCATGGCTCTCTAAGGAATGCAAACACCTGATGAAGCAAAGGGACCTAGCCTGGTCAACCTGGAAACAAAACAAAAATTAACAAAATCATGTTAATTTCAAAACACTACATGCAAAATGACAGAACTAATCAGCAGAGATAAGAAGTCATATTATTCCCAGCTTCAACTCCAGCATAAAATCAACCCCAGTAAATTTTGGAACTCCATATCTCCTTTACTTAACCCTGGAAGAAATGAAGAGCACCCCCTATCACCTGATACCCCTCCATCACAAATAGCCGAAAACTTTAACAAGCACTTCATAAAATCAATTTCGGACCTACTAACTAACACTCCTAATACTGGACTCTGCACCCTTCAACCTATTCAGACACCAACCCTAGACCATCAACTATTTCTAACCCTGTCATTATTAACCCCCCTACTCAGCAAAATATCATACAAACCCCATTCTCATTTCAGCCCATACCCACTGACACCATTAAGAAACTGCTACAAAAACCAAAACTCTGCTCTACTTCAGCTGACAGTCTCCCCCATACGACCTCGCACTGGCTGCTAACTCAGTCGGCTACCCAATCAGTATCCTTATAAATAGGTCTTTATCCTAATCAGAAGTACCTACCATATGGAAACAATCTCATCGTCCCATTCCACAAAGGAGGCAACTCTTTTGATCCATCCAATATCCGTCCTATATCCATCTTGTCACCCATATCCAAAATTCTCGAGAGAGGTATCCATCAGCATATAATACAATGTCTATTGCAAAACAATCTTTTAACCAAAACCCAGCATGGCTTCCAACCTAGCCACAGCACAGCTACAGCCCTATTATCATTTACAGAGACCGTGAACAAGGCCAGAGATGCAGGATGCTATACAGTCTCAGTATTCCTTGATCTCTCCAAGGCCTTTGACACAGTGTCTCACCACTTACTTTTGAAAACACTGTCTAACGTAGGCTTCTCACATAATACAGTAAAATGGTTTCAGAGCTACCTGTGGGATCATAAACAAGCAGTGAAATGGTCCAACAAACTCTCACCCTTTCTCCACAACCGTACTGAAGTCCCATAAGGATCCAGCCTAGGACCCCTACTCTTCAACATTTTCACAAACAACCTTCACACTGCCTGTCACCCTGGGACCCTCATTCAATATGCTGATGATTCCACCATAATCTGCACTGCTCAATCACTATCAGAACTACTTTCAAAAACTCAAAAGTCCTTTACAGTAGTTGAATCCTAGCTAAGAAATGCTAAACTCTTTCTTAATCCAAAGAAGACAAAACTAGTATTCTTTCATCCCAAAATCACCTCCCTTGTCACTGATCATTTCAACATCCATGCATCTGACAACACTGCCATAGAAATAGTGCAGGAAACCAAACTTCTAGGTGTTATCATTGACAATAAACTTTCATTTGACCCCCATATATAGCAAAATATAAAGAAAACTCATCAAAACATGGGACTCATATAGAAACAAACATTTTTTACTGCACCAAACAAAACTACCCTTGCAAAAACATTTTTACTTCCCTCTCTTCTGTATGGTGCCTATCTTAACTAACTTACAAAATTCTACCTTAAGCAAGTTGGAACAGTGCTACAACAAAGTTGTAAAGTTTGCCACAAGCTCTAAATATCACACACACCACTGTCAACCACTCCTAGTATTAAACTGGCGTGAACTACCTAACCAACTTGCCTTTGTTCAGCTATCCACCTTACACAGCCTTATTTTCAAACCTACTGCCTGCCTGCACTAGCCAGTCTAGTCACACCTTACACACCAAATCGATCCCTACAATCAGAAGACAAAAATCTCTTAGCTATGTCAAAGACCACAAGAAAACCTGGTCACTCTCTGTATTCATAGTCTGTCTCTATACTTTGGAATTCACTACCTGTAGCTTTATTCCTGGCCTAACCCATTTCAAATCCTCTTTAAAAAAAATCATCTCAAAAATACACGGCTCTGCTCCTGTATAAAGCCTGCCTAATGCTCAGATCTTCCTCTTCTCTCACATTTCAATCCCTCACAGTCTGTAAGATCCTAAAGCTCTTTTAACTCCTTCTCTGCTTCTATACCATATCCTTAAGCTGCTGCTCAGGCTTTATTGCTTCTATTCTTCTTAACTCTCTCTCGCTATATGTCTGCATCACTAACTTTCTGGCTGCTGTGTCTACATCATCTATGATGAGAGTGACTATTATCGTCTGGTTTGTTTTAAATGTATAGAGCTGTTTAGATGTGTAGTAATATATTACAACATCGTGGAGTAGTCTGTTCTTTCAACTTATTTTTTGTATAGTATTTCCAATGTAATCTTTATTGTATTGGATTATACTGTATTTGTATTGTACTGTATGTGGAGCTTTTCTCCCCGGCCCTCTGTTGAAAACGGGTTCTGTAGACCCAGTCAGACCACCCCGGTAAACAAATGTCAAATAAATAAATAAATGTGGGAGGAAACCGCAGCAAACCCACACAACCACAGGAAGGACATGCAGACACCACACAGAAGGCTCCCCAGGCATGGCTAGAACTGAAGAACCTCTTGTTGTGAGGTGGCAATGCTAACCACTGTACCACCGTGGCTGCCTTTTCTAAGCCTAGCCTAGCTTTCCCAAAAGAATAATGATGTCCACTATCCAAATAAGACATTGAGGGCCAGGCATTTATAAGCTACCTCTGTCCATGAGGGACATGGGTGCCAGACCCAGTATAAATTTGTACCATAATAGGAATTGGGAAGGAATCAGTTGCATCTAAATACAAGATGAACACTATTTATTGCATTTAGTTAGGAATGGGTGGTTTGGATTACACAGAAGAGAGAAATGCCTTACAGAAGAAATATGTTTTAATATGAAACATACTTTGTGTTTTTTGGTGTTAGCTAATAGCAGACCAGTATTCTGTATCTGTGTTACAGTTGTCACATAGCACAAATTTAAATATATTTGGGCCTTGAGGTCTAAGAATTGCTTTGGTGGATTTAATTATTGGTGAATATTTTTTTCCTGTTTTATAATATGAAGTATGTAAAATATACTTCTAGGCTTTGTGTTTTATATGTCTATGTTTTTGATTATAATTTCTTGTATTCCACCATTGTCTTATGAGTAGTACAATTTACTAAACTTAGGAGAAAGCATTTAAAAATCAGCCTAAGTGTCCTAAATTATCACTGAAGAAAAAGCATTATCTGTTGATTTCAAACTGAGTCACAATATAAGACATCTGTTTGATGTAACTTTGATGAGAGGTACATCACATATGTGATTCAAAAGGCTGAAAAATGCTCAGAAATATATGATGAAACATCTAGAGCAGCATAACTTGCCACCATACCTCCAGTTTAATGAAGGCATGCCCTCCACGGTTATGGCAGCATATTTTAAATGTAAGATGGAGCATCTAGAACATCATAACTTGCCACCATACCTCCAGTTTAATGAATGCATGCCCTCCATGGTTATTGCAGTATAGTTTAAATGTATGATGGAACATCTAGAACATCATAACTTGCCACCATACCTCCAGTTTAATGAATGCACGCCCTCCACGGTTATTGCAGCATAATTTAAATGTATGATGGAACATCTAGAACATCATAACTTGCCACAGCACTTCCACTTTAATGAATTTATGCCCCCCACAGTTATTGCAGCAATGCTTTGGTACACTTGCCATGACTTTATATGATTGGCACACTCCATTGTGATATCACATGTTTTGGCAAAAAACTCTGTATCACATTCTGAGATTCCAAACAAGGGAGAAATCTTACATTTGCCAGGGGTGAAAAGAAAAGATGCATATTGGTCCAGGAAAGAAGGAGTTAAGCCAGTTGATCTTGTCTGGATGTGTGATACATGTAGAGGAAAGGCATTTAAAGAAGGTGGGAGCAGCAATAATTATCAACACGGTGAGCTCAGCAAGAGCATTGAAAATAAGTACAGATATATGGGATGAAAAAATCCGGAAAAAGTTCATGAAAAATTATGAGGCACCACTCAAAATAAAGAAGAAACAAAGAATCATGTTGGTAATGTGCAGCTTTAGATAAGATAGTAATAACTGAGAGTCATGTAGGTAATGTACAGCTGTAGACAGGGTAGTAATATAGTGTCAGATGACGTGGTGTCCAGGAAGAGGAAAAGGGAGGCAGATGTTAATAGAAAAAAGGAGCACAGATGGCATCGACAGTAATAAGGAAAATCACACACACATATGGAACAAGAAAAGGAAGGTATGATGGTAAGACATATGAATCGCATTAAGGGAAAATGATTTGTACTCTTTTATCATGTAAAATATCGTCTGTAAAGTATGGGATGATTAAGCATACCTGTTTAGAAATGTGAAATTCAATGAAAAATTTAAAAAATAGCATAAACTTGTCAAAACAAAGTTTGACTTTTCACTTGCCTCAGTTTAGCAGCTATCACATATCAAAACACATATTATAGTGTATCAAAAGCTAAAAGAAAAATAGACAAATTGATATGGGCAGAGATTTTTCTTTATTCTTTCTTTTCCGATTGTTCTTCATAAGTAATATGCTCAACTTCCATTTTAGAATTCTTTATTCATTGCTTTAGGACTGTTTCATTAAACGCAACATGAGGTTACTTCTTCTGAATCATAATGCATGTAGTCAGGTATTGGTTACCGATATAGCTGATTACAAAGCAAATAGTTTATGCATGCAGCCAGTGTTTGTTTTCTTTTCTTTCTTTTGTTTTCCTAAGACCACCAAAAACAAATCTTATTCTTTTCAAGGTTGGCTGATTTTATTTGTAAGAGCCCTGTGAGTGGTACCATGGGACTTTCCAACAAATAAAAAAGTCTCTCTTCAGAAGTCTACTCTGCAAATTAAAATACATTAAAACTAATTACAGGCACCTAAAAGAAGGAGTATGCATTCAACAATGACAACAGCAAGACCATTTGGATTCTGCATGACTTGCACTGAGAACAAATTGCTTGTTTTTCTCAGGATAAACATTAAGCAGGTTCAGAAAAGTGATTTCAAAGAATAAATCAAATGCAGCAAATGTTTTTTCTAACTTTCAGAAGCCCTTAGAAGTCTGTTTATGAATATAAGTTGCAGTGAGAGTATAAATGATCTCTTTACACTGTGCAAAATCATTATATGCCTTCACTTTTTAAAATCTAAAAAAGTCTCCTTTAAAAAAAATCAGTATTTTACCAAGCAATGGTCATATATATGGGACAATTATTATGACGGCACTGAAATTAAGTAGTTGGGGATATTCATTTGTCTCTAGTAAATATACTTTACCTCGAAAATTGACATAAGCTGTTTTGAAATTTTTAACACTGTACTGACAGCACATATATATAAATGATGTACTACGCTTATACCATGATTTCATGTCTTTCTGAACTGCAGATTATGTAAGACAAATGTATGTATTAATGTAAATTGATGAAAACAGGTAGCAAGACATAAAGCAGATGCTACAGTTATAAAGTGCCAGGAGCACGTATCAGATAAACATTTCATTTTCATTGATACTTCCTGTGGAAAGTGCTGATAAAATATATTGTGTAAAAGAGGCTACTGAAAATAGCTAATGCAGATATTCCTGTGTTCAAGCTTTGTCACTCGTACATTATTTCCAATGTGCATATATTTTGTTGTACATACATTTAATATGTTCCATCATAATTTACATCCATCACTAAATTGTATGCTTCGCGGTGGTGGTGCTGCGGTATTGTTGTCACCTCGCAGTAAGACACTGTCCGGTTCGATTCTCAGCTAGAGCGTCTTCTGCATGGAGACATGTGTGAATGGGCATACTTTCATTGAAGGTTGTGCGTCAGGGCTGGTAACTTTGCACGTAAAACTCAACTACTAATCATTAGCAGACAGGAGTTCCTCTGTGGTGACCCCTAACCGGGAAAGGCCGAAAAGACACAACAACTAAATTGTATGCTTCTGCATACTGTTTTTTTTTTTTTTTTTTTTTCTTGTACTAATTTGGGCTTGTCATGGTTTCACATTTTATACTCTGAAACCACTAAGAGCTACTTATTAGCTGATAGGCTTTCCTAATTATTACTTGATAGATAATTATTGGAAGGAAGGCCTTTTGTTAATGTGTTCTTTTCAAAGGACAATTAAATAAACAAATACACGTTTTTACAGCTCATCTCTTTTTCTTTGTATCATCTATGCTTACCAACTCAAACCCCAGTGGTTTAGAGGGATAAAGATCCAAAGAGTGGGGTAAAGATATGAAAATGGCCCAGCGGATCCATGTTTAATTAACAGCTGGGGCACTTGACAGCACTGTCAGTGCAGGATTGGTAAGATGCAAACAGCTGCAGTTCCACTTAGGACTGTTTTCCACTAAAGTGGGCATTCTGGTGGTGGGCTTATGGTTCATTGAAACACATCCTGGTGGTATTCCCATTAGCAACTGCACAGATGTGTGGAGGCCATTCTAAGTTCATGCTTAAGGAAGAAGGTGTGGATTACAAAAATGTTCTCATTGCTGGGATGCCAGTAAGACAACTTGCTTCCTGGTCTTTCCCTTAATGACAACCCTTGTCTGGAGCTCTCCCACTACTAGGAATTAAATGGACTTTAACCTCATAAGGGGATACTTGATTGTTAGCAGGCAGAGGGGAAATCATCTCAAAAAAGAAAATGCTTCATAATTCATATTTGTTTGCCATTATGACTGTTGCTTTGGGTTCACAGTCCACCAGGAGTATTTTGTGAAGTTTCTCCTCATGGAAAGCTGATATGTCTACATAGTCCTCTTTAGCCATCTCCTTTTTCAGTTGATATGGGATGTATATTCCTCTCAGTTCCTTTTTCCCTGTGGTTGCACCATGACCTCATATTCTGTGAATTGCAAGTTTCTTCTTTCCCTCACTGATTTTGTGATTCTGATTCACTTTGACACAGTTCTTCCCACTCAGTGCTAAGCTCCAAATTCCTCTATTTTTAATATCTCCAACAATTAGCCCACTTATTAGTTAACATGGATCCTGTGAGTTTGATGTAACTCAGTCTTTATATGTTTTGGCACTTTATTGGAGAATATTTTTTCTTCTCCTTCCTCATGGTCAGTTTGGTGTTAATTACATTTATTTCACCTCATTCATTTGCTCTTACATTTTTATCATTCTTTTCCCGTTATTACCGCTGGACCTTTATTTTCCACTTCTGCTATACATTCTCTTTCAGCCACCATGTGTCTGACAAAGTAGATATTCCATCACTCCCTTGAATTGTTTCTAAGGCACTGAGTGCAGAGGAGTGTTTACACCCTAAAAAAAAATACTAGTTTATTTGTTTTTTCTCCTATTTCAATAATGACCTTTGTTCATTAAGCTGTTTTCACTCTATGAAATTATTTACCTCACTTGTATTTTAATCATGTGTGATTAAATATTTGATATGGATGTTTTATAGGTTCATAGGTTCATAGGTAAGTACTAGGCTATCTGCCCAGGGGCATTTATAAGCCTAGCCACAGAGTGATGGTTTTCGCCTCCCCATTAGATTAGTAACCTGGGCCTCTGTCTAACAGGGCTCCTGAAGTGATCCCAGGGTAGAACTTACGATTACCCATCCACTCATCAAGATTTCTCTTGAAGAGGGTCAGAGAGGAGCTCTGTTACATATAGCTATATTATACAACTACCATATTTTCAATCTGCTTTTGCTGGACTGTGGCATTAGAACAATGGTGAGGGTCCTTACTTCAAAGATGCAAGTTCGTGGGTTTGATTTTTACTTCTGGTTATTGGCTAGGCTTAAAATAGTCTATAGACTGACAGCTTAGTATTTCCCGATGAACTTGCGTTAAGTCTTGTTTTCAGTTGCAGATTTTTTCTTGGTCAGTTCTGTTTCTTATACTCTCGATATAATTCTGGTTCTGTGACTTCTTATGATAAAAAAAGGTTTTTCATATATAACTTTCTCAGCTTAGATCAAAATTTGTGTGGACGTTATTCTTTTACAGAGACAACTTCACTTTTATCTCTACAACTGAATATAATCTCCACAAACCATATCAGATTTTAGTACAGCCAAAGTTCAAATGTATTGAAGCACTTGTATAAGCCAAGTAACATATCTACATTTTTCTGTTTTCATTTGTCTGTTATGTTAACAAGAAAAGTCTACAGCGGAAGTTTTGTTATATTTAATGGACTTCATATTGGAAAAGGGGAATCCAAGCAAAATAGAACCTTTGAGGTGGAAAGTGATTGGAGAAACAAATTTCTGCATACAAAGCTAATATCTTTAAAGTACATAAAGTGGAATCTTGATAAGCTGCTAATTTCCATTATGAGTACTCCAACAGTGAGAATGCTACTCCTTATATGAAAAATCATTTTTGGATTATCCCATGGTTAAAGCATATCAAAACTGCTGTCTATTAGAAAACCAATGAATGCTTTCTGAAGTGTGTTGCTTATGAAATACACTGCTTGTTGGAGATCTATGCATGTGTGAGCAATGCCTGATGGAAACTGTAGGAAGTAATCACAAATGGTGGAACTCTCTAGAACACTGAATTTTATTATGTACAGTGTGAACCAGGGTTGGGAGGGTGGCCTAATGGTTCAGGTATTTGCCTTACAAACACAAGGCACAGGGTTTAAATCTCACAGGGGATAACTGGCTAGGCTTAAAATGGCTCACAATGGTAGTTAGCCTAGTACTAACCTATGACCCTGCTTATCCTTAGTGAACAGCACCAGTTATCTCTCGTTACAAGGTAGATGTAAACAGACTGTACCTAGCCTATCATGATACAGAAGCATATGACTTCTCTTCTATATTGAGTTGTTACAATCAGGATTAATTTCTTATGTGGAAAATTATTCCTTTCAAATATCAAAACATATACCCACCTTTAGATCAAGATTTATCCCCTAATGTAATGTGAGATTATGGAACAAACTGCCATTAAAATTAGGAAATGTAACTCATTCGAAGCATTCAAGAAGTCATTAGACACGTGATTTAGTTTGAATGCCTAGTCTGCATTATAACCTTCCTTGACCTTTATTCAGCTTACGCGAAATTATGAAAGTATATGAAAAGCATAAATAAAAATACAGGATCTATTCATACCTGAAAAATATTTTTGCCATGAGTTCATACAGAGAATTACTTTACCAATAAAGATTAGCCTTTGTGGCTCTTAAAATCAAGCTTTGTCACTCGTACATTATTTCCAATGTGCATATAGCTAGAGCATCTTCTGTGTGGAGACATGTGCAAATGGGTGTACTTTCGTTGATGGTTGTGCATCAAGGATGGTAACTCAGCATGTAAAACTCAACTACCAATCATTAGCAGACAGGAGTTCCGCTGTGGCGGAATACCATTCTCTGCAAGGGATTTCTTTAATATAAAAGTATTTGTACTGCTCTAACACTTGGTAGTAGTAACTTGATTTTAACTAGGTCGAAGTATGCTTCCCTGCCAGGACAGCCAGCAGCCACAACTCCCCCCATCTTTGCTGCTTGATTATCCTACTCTACCTTCTATAATTATACCCCCTTCCTGACCGATGATAGCTCCAGCCTTCCCATTACCTGTTATCTCTTCTTGAGTCCTCTACTGCATTAAACTGACTGGCCACTAGGTGGCGCTCCTCTTCCTTTTTACTGTCCCCACATCTTTATCTACACTCTCCTACCTCCCCTTTACAGCCCCCTGACATCTTTCCTCTACTCTCTGCACTGTCCCAGGACGACCCACTACTCTTTGCTTTACAAACTCCCTTTCTCTACCCTTTTTTTTTTCAGCCCCTAACTTCTGTCTCTGTCCTTTATCTACACACCTCTTCATTTCTTAGTAGTCTTTCTTCACCCTACACATCTCAGCAAAAACTTACCTTGTCTATCTCTTATACTGATTGTTTTCATCATTCTCTCCTCCTTTGGCTCTACCTGCTCCGTTTGCCCTGCGGGCTCACTCCGCTCCCCTACCCTGCCCCCAAATTTCACCCACCGCCAGCACCTCTACATTTATTCCTAACTTACCCCTCCTACCAAATCTGTTATCCAATCACAGTCCTCTTATTACTACCCCTCCCCCATTCTATTATCCAATCACAGTCCTCTTATAACTATCCCTCCCCATTATTTCATCAAATAATACTCCTCCTCTTACTTCCCCACCCACTACTACTCCTCCCACTCCAATTCCTACACCTCTATACACTTAGTCTTCCCCTGTCCTTGTCCTCTATTTTAACTCTCTCCATCCATTTCTGCACCTTCCCTTCTTAACTAGCATATTAACTTCTTTTCTCTACTCCATTCATTACCCCACTCTTTCTAAACATGCCCTCCCAAATTCCCTTCACTATCTGACTCCCCTGCTTCCTTCTTATCTTACTAATACCTCTGTATCTTGCTACTGCTTGCTCCCATAAGGCTCCCCGATTCCTACCTCCTACTCAAACTATCCCTAACACCCAACTTCAATCTTCCCTACTCTCTCACTTCCACACCATATCCTCCTCCCTTATCCTTCCCAACTTACTGCACCTTTTCCATCCCAAGCTATTACCTATCTCTATAAAAGCTCTCTCTCTCTTAAATTTCTGCTAACCCCTGATAAATACCTACTATGCAAACACCAAAGGCCAAAACTTATCACCTGTAATGTCCTTGCCTTATCTGGAGACATTCATCCAAACACTGGCCCCTTCCTCAGCGCAAACTACTCCATCCCTCCACCCTCTTCTTCTCCCACTATAAATAAGACTTCATCCCTTTCCCTTCTCCACCCACTTCCCCTCTTAGCACTCTTAAGATCTTCACTATCAATGCCCAGAGCCTTAACAACAAATTTCACCAGGTCCAAGCTTGGATTAATCACAACCAACCTGACATCTTAGCCATATCCGAAACCTGGCTAAAATCCCATATTACTGACTTGGACATCTTACCTCCTGGTTACCACATCCTCAGAAGTGACCGTTTAAATAAAAAAGGTGGAGCCTCTGCTCTAATCTACTCCAATCTTCTCTCCCTAATTGCTCTTCAAATCCATACCCCTCAATTCAAAAATTCTGAAATCACAAAAAGCCTTCTCCGTTTGAATAAACAAAAACATCTGCATTATTTCCGTATACATCTCCCCTGGCAACAATATCTCCATCCTTGAAGGTATTCTTCACTGGGCCTCAAATGGAATAAAATATGAAACCTTTATTCTAGGTGATGTCAATATTGACTGGAATAAAATCAACACGCCATCCCCTTCACTATCCATTAACCTTTACAACTTCACCCAAGTAATCCATTCAACAACTCACCCTAACAAAAAACACCCTCCAGGGTCCATCATAGATTGGATACTAGTCTCCCATCCAAACAAAATCATTCTCTCTGGCACCATCCCTGACACCTTCAGTGACCATCTCCCTGCCTTCATCCATCGATCAACTAGCTCCATCCAACACCAACATGCCTACATTCAAACTCGTAACCTTAGCAATTTCAACCCCTCAATTTTTTCTAACATCTTTAAACAAATTAACTGGCAAATCCTAAACAGTCTTCCTCTCGACAGCACTCTAGAGCATTTTAACTCTATCTTCCTAAATACTCTTAACTCCCTAGTCCCACTAAGAAACAAACAAATCAAAGCCAATTCTGCTCCCTGGCTCACCAAAGAAACTAAACAAATTATGTGTCACAGAGACAAATCCTGGAAGCTTTACCAGAAAAGTAAACTGTCCTCTGCCTTGCTTCAATATACACAACTCCACAACCAAGTAAAAAAACTTATTACCAAGGACAAAAAAAACTACTATAATAAACTTCAGTCCAACAACAACAAGAACCCTAAACAATTCTGGAAATCAGTCAACTCCCTTCTCCATCCTGGATCTAGGAATAACCCCTGTCCTGATCCTAGTTTAACTGATAGTGACCTGAGCTCCCATTTCAACACCTTCTTTACTGAATCCATAGCTAAGCTAACCAAAACATTCCCAAATTAGAATCCACCTAACTCTCTCCATGCAACACCCAACAACCCAAATAACAATCCCCTAAATTTCCATCTCAAACCTGTATCCACCATTTTTATAAAAAAGCTTTTATCCAAACTAAAGCATTGCTCTAATGCTCCAAACAACACACCCTCCTCCTTCCTCAAATGTGCAGCTGAAGGCATTGCTCTCCCAATCAGTATCCTGATTAATAGATCCTTAAATGAATCGTATGCGCCCAAACTCTGGCGTTCAGCCTACATTCTTCCTCTACACAAAGGAGGCAAAAACACCTCTATTTCTAACTTCCGCCCCATTACCCTCCTCTCACCAATATCTAAACTTCTAGAAAAATATGTCCACCACCAACTTTTGCCTTACCTAATTCAGAATCACCTTCTAAAACCCACCCAGCATGGCTTCCGTCCTGGCCACAGTACCATAACTGCCCTACTATCCTTCCTAGAAACTGTCAGTCAAGCACGAGACTCTGGACTCATTGTATCCACAGTACTGCTAGATCTTTCTAAAGCCTTCGACACCATCTCCCATACACACCTTCTCCTTCATCTCGCCAACCTTAACCTCTCCTCTAATACTCTATCCTGGTTCTCCAGCTACCTATATGACATATCTCAAGCTGTCAAATGGAAGAACTCCTCCTCTTCCTTCTTACCTACACCTACTGGCATTCCTCAGGGATCCATCCTCGGACCCATGCTTTTCAACATCTTTATAAATAACCTTCACACTGTCATTCCTGACACTACAGTCATCCAATACACTGATGACTCAACCTTGGTCTGTGCCACCCCCAACATTACTGAACTACTGACTAAATCTCAAATAGCGTTTTCCACTGCAATGAACTGGATGCACCAAAACCACCTTTCCCTCAACTCCAATAAATCTAAAATACTAATTTTCCTCCCCTCCAAGGTTTCCTCCTTTGACAAAAACACTTTCAATGTCCTAAGCCAATCGACCACTGCTATAGAAGTAGTCCCCTCTGCAAAACTCCTTGGCATTACCATAGACGAAAACCTCAAATTCGATCTTCACATACAACAAAACATAAAGAAAACCCACCAAAAGCTTGGTATGCTATATAGGAACAATCAATTTCTTTCCAACTCCTCTAGGCATACCCTGGCAATCACCTACCTCCTACCTTCTCTTCTATATGGAGCCCCTCTCCTAACCAATCTGTCCGCTTCCAACACCTCTAAACTTGAAGCTTGCTATAATAAGATCTCCAAATTTGCAACTAAATCCAAAACATCAACTCACCACTGCCTCTGCCTTCAATCTCTGAATTGGTTAGAACTCCCTAACCACCTAGACTATCTCCAACTAACCAAAGCTTACAAATTAATATTCTCCACTGATAAATGCCCAGCCTTAAAGAACATACTTCCCCCTTACATCCCAAACAGATCTCTGAGATCTGAACACCAAAACCTAATCTCCATTCACAAACCCAAACATCCCGCCGGCCAGCTTCTACTCTCCTTCTCTCTAGGTAAAAAATGGAATTCTCTCCCTCCTTCACTTAGAACTATACCTAACACTGAATCCTTCAAAAACCAACTCTTCTTGCACCTATCATCCAAATGGAAATGCTCCTGCTTTCACCCTACATAGCTCTTCCCACTAAGCTCTCCATACTCCTGCTGTACTATACTCTCAAGCTTAATCTAATTTCTCTAAAGAACCTGAACTAGCAAACTTTAAATAAACTCCAAGCTTGTAAATATTGTAAACTTCGAAAGAGCAAAAAAAAAAAATGTTCTGCTTTTTTAAACTGTCTCATGATGTATATTACACTTGCAGTTTTTTGAATGTATGAATCTTACTCTTGTATTTCATCTCTAACATTATGTAACCTTTTGTTTTGCATTTTGTAACCTTTATTGTACTGTATTGCGCATGAAGCTTTTCTCCCCGGGCCTCCACTGAAAATGGGCACTTCTTGGCCCAGTGGACTTCCCTGGTAATCAAACTGAAAATAAATAAATAAATAAAGATTGCTTGGAAAAAAAATATCTGCTGGGGTTATTCTACAGATTTGCCTGTGTGTGTGTGTGAGTGTGTGTGTGTGTGTGTGTGTGTGTGTGTGTGTGTGTGTGTGTGTGTGTGTGTGTGTGTGTGTGTGTGTGGTAAAACTGTTTAATCAAAACTCTGGAAGCATTATATGAAGCTTAAGATTTAAATCCTGTGTCACTGAAAAGGGTACATCTGCAGACTACAAGGAAGCAAATTCTAAGATTTGGTGAAATTTGTTATGAGTTTGCAGATGACGTTTATTAAAAACAAAGAAGGGAAAAAAAGAGAGACAGAAGATTTAATAAGCAAAACAAGAAAAGCACTGCATTCATAGAATGTGAAAGTACAGTTCTGTCAAATCTTACCATAACAGTAGATGCCCTTGCCCTCACTGCTGCAGTCTTCTTAACTATATGGGGATTCCCTGCCACAGAAGCCTGACGTCCGGCCAGTCTTCCAAAGACTTCTGAATTTAAAAGGTATGCTGAATGTCACCATACACACCCTGCATAAAGTAAGGCATAAAGGTGATGGTCAGGCTTACGAAAAACAGAACTGATTGCCCCAGGAGGGACACCAGTCCAAGGAACCCAAGAAGTAATGTGTATATCCAGGAAATAAGGAACTAATGGGATGGAGGGAGGGTGTGAATACTGCAGCAGTGAAGGCAAGGACATCTAATGTTATGGTAAGGTTTTACACAACTGTACTATGTCCTTACATTCTCTGCTGCAGTATTTTAACTATATGGAAGAGTGCCAAAGCTCAAGAGGAAACTTGGGATGAGAAGGGGCAGAAGAATCCCTTAATAAATATGAAGAACTGAACTAGCAAAACCAGCCGTAGCTCTAGAGATACCATCCAACTTGTAGTGCTTGATAAAGGTATGCACACAAGTCCAGATAGCTGCTTCAAGAATAGAATTATTATCTAAGCCTTTGAAGAAAGCACCGGAAGAAGCTGCAACTCTACTAGAATGAGCCTTAATTGGAAAAGGTACGACCAGCTCACCAAACATAGATAATATTACCTTGAACTAGGACTCCCCGGCAGCTAAGAGTGAGTAATGCAGATCTAGGTAGATACAACTTGTCACACAAACCCCTCAGCTAAAGGATGCTACAGCCACAGGGTATTCCCAAAATATATGAGTCATGAAATGCTGACCATTGGAGATGGATTATTGCAGTTACTCAAGAAACATCAGAATCGTGTCCTCATGTCCCACAACATGGTGAACATTGTCACCAAGCAGTTGGCCCTTCCAGCAAGTGCTGTCTTTGTTACTGTAACTGATGTGATGACTCATCTTTATCAAAAAGGGGTTTGGGTCTGAATGGAGAGATGATAAGTCAGCAAGCAAAGGAAAGTAGTATTACTGAAATTGAATTCATCCTCAAGACTTGGTGAGCACCTTCATGAGGTAGACCCTGTTTTTCACAAAATCTCACCAAGAAGACACTGATATATAGACTGTATTTATAAAGCATGTATCGTGGACAGAAATAGGTTAAAACATAAAAATGTAGCTGGGTGCACAAGACCCAGGATAAAAAAGTGTCCAATCCTGGTAGGTATACTGGTGCCAGGACTGGAAAAGATAGTGCAGAATCCTCAAAATATGGAAACATTCTTACAATAGGGACAGGCCAGGCCCAGGAAGAGGATGGCCTCCCTGTTGTAGAAGGAAGTAGCAGTCCACAAAAATCACAAAAATAGATAGGCCAAAGAATTGCCAGAAAAATGATAGTGTGGACTATTAAAGATAAGAAAGAAATTATGGATTGTTACTATTATGCAAAAAGCCCAGAATTTCCAGACACAAGATATACAAAAAGATTAAGAGAGAAATTAGAGGAAAGAAAAATACTTGCACAAGAAAAACTGTCAGAAGCTTCAAAGAAATATTTGTATTTACTAAAGTAACAGATTTGTGAAAAACGTTATATAGACCAGGAAACTTTGAGCTGTTTGGAAAAAGAAGCATATGAGGATGTGCAAAAGTATAAACAACAAAGCCTACAGATTTTTGAAAAGTTTAAAAATGAAATATGGATATGGGAAAGAAAGAGAGAGTTGATATGGTGCAATATTTATGTAAAGTTGAAAGCCAAATTAATTAATACAAAAAAGGCAGCCCCAATGATATTCAAGGAGAAATACAGGCAAATGTATCCAGAGATGGAGAATTTCACAATAAAAATAATAATATCAAAAAGATGGAATGTAGAAAAGAAGATTAGTAATGTAGAAGTTGAAAAAATAGAAGTTGAAGTCATGCAATGCCTGCGAATTAGGATATGATGTAGAAGCTCTAACACAGGTTACATCATAACATGATGGAACAAGTCCCCAAAGTAAGGAGAAATGGGAAGGTCAGGAGATATCTGAATAAGAAATATGGACATTGGAAAGAAAAAAAGATTTAATACGGTGTAATATTTATGCAAAGGAGAAAGCAAAACTAATCAATACAAAAAGAGCAGCACCAAAGGTATTTGAAGAGAAATACAAGCAAAGGAATCCGGACATGGAGAATTTTACAATACAAAAAATAAGAAGACAAAGAGGAAAAGTAGAAAAAAAGATTAGTAATGGAGGGGTTAAAAAAATAGAAACTGAGGTTATGGAGTATCTGCAAACTGAAGGATTCAGTGTAGAAAATCTAACTCAGAAAGCACCACAACAGGATAGATCAATGGACATTCAAACTATGGAGAAACCATTAGAATGGGAAGCAATTGGTCAGCTGTCATATGAAGATATTTTGGAGTCTTCCACAAGAAACCAGTATAAACGTTCACTTGAAGCTGGACAGAAGGGAAGGAACAGGAAACTGTGGCAACTCTGATACAGTCAATGTTGAGGAGTGATAGGCCAGTGAGTTCCCATATAATAGAGCAACGGATGATACAGGGTGAAATTGAAGAGAATATGCCACAGGAAGATGCTGTAGAACTTTCTATAGAATGCCCGCAAGAAATAGAGAACAAAAAACGTGCCCTCAGTTTAGAGGAAAATGAGCTAAGAGAAGAGTTACTTGATTTAATAGAGACAGATAGATATATTAATGATCAATGAAAGAAACAGACTGCAGAAAGTCAATAAAATCCAAAAAGTCAGAAGTTTGATAAAACAAATGAACACAGTAATTAGGACTGTTCATAGAGATCCAAGCGATATAACAGAAGTAAACAGGATATAATACTGTGCAGCTTAATTAATAACTGATAAAGTTCTACCACACGAACACATGGTAGTAAGGGAAAGGAAGGGGACATATTGAATAACATCATGGAGGTATCAAATAAAGAAAACTATAAAACAAGAAGTGCCACTCTTAAAAAAGTATAGAAGAGCGAATAGATCGAAAAAATCTCAGAAAGATAGATGTGGTAAAGGCGATGCACAGTATTATAATGGATCTGGATTTATCATGCACTACCACAATAATAAACTAAAAAATTCAGCACAGGCAGAACAACTTAGAAGATATACAGATAAATATAAAGGAAAAAATACAAAATAAGCAATTTATTGATTACTCAAAAAAGTTTTATAGAGATTTGAGGGACAAGGTAAAAGGAATTGAAAGACCACCAAGAAGAGAAGAAATAGATACATTTTGGAGAAGCATTTATGAAGATCCTGTGGAACATAACAAAGATGCTAAATGGATAAAAGAAATAAAAGAAAGAATATAAAGTTCAAAGTATCTGAAGTAACAGCCAGAGAGATTGATACAAAGTTAAGAAAAGCCTCTAGTTGGAAATCCTCAGACTCAGATGCTGTACCTAACTTCTGGTTAAAAGTATTAACATCTTTGCACAAAGATTTAGCCATGCGTAAGAACTATTTATATGCGCACCCTGAACTGACACCAAACCAACCTGGCTAACAACAGGAAAAACAATGCTCCTACTTAAGAGTGAACCTGCAAGCTACTCTAAAAATTATAGACCAGTAACTTGCCTTCCAACGACGTATAAACTATACACTGGAATTAATGCAGATAGAGTTTATAGTTATGTAGGAGAAAACCCAATTATGGGAATAGAACAAAATGGCAATAAAAGAAAGTCATATGGAACAAAGGATCATTCATTGTTAAAAAAGTCATAGTGGAGAACTGTAAAAAGAGGAAGGATCTAAGTATGGCATGGATTGCTTACAAAAAAAAGCATTTGACAGTATCCCACATTCACAGATAAAAGAGTGCTTAAAAATGTATAAGATGCACCCTACACTGATAAACTGCATCAGAGCAACTATGAAACAGTGGCAAACCACTTTGCTGTTAAGCCATGATAAAGTGTAAATTATTATTCCAGGGATAAAAATCCAAAGGGGGATATTCTAGGATGACTGTCTGTCACCATTGCTCTTTTACCTTGCTCTTAATCCATTAAGCAGCCTACTTAACAGATTAGATCATGGCTATAAATTGGCTCCCAGAAGGCAACAAAGTGTAAAGACTTCTCATCTTGTCTTTGCTGATGATTTAAAACTGTATAGCTCGTCAAATGAGGGACTGAAATCACAACTATGAGTAGTCAAAATTTTTTCAGATAATATAAGAATGTCATTTAGTTTTGATAAATGTGCAGAAGCAACCTTTAAAACAGGAAAGTTGCAGCACCAATAAAACATCAGTTTGGGACAGAAATGTGATATAAAAGAACTTGAGCAAGAGGGAGTGCATAAATATTTGGGAATTGATGAAGGATCAAGAATAAAACATGAACAAATGTGAATAAAGTTTAGCAAGGAATATTTTAGAAGACTTAAATTAATCCTGAAAACAGTGTTGACATCTAGGAACAAAATTCAAGCTTTAAACAAATTTGCTCTCCCTGTCCTAACTTACAGTTCTGGAGTTATTGACTGGCCCCAAAAGTTGTTCGATAGATTAGATAGGAATAGAAGAAGGATACTTCATGCTCATCATAAAAGACTTTTGGCTTTTCCCGGTTAGGGGCGCTACAGCGGAAGTCCAGTCCTCCCATGATTGACAGTGGATTTTACAGTGCCAAGTTGCCAGCCCAACACCCAACCTTCAAAGAAGGCATGCCCATTCACACTTGCACCTACCTGCATGTCTTTAACATCACTCAACCATGGGGAGGACATGCAGATTCCACACAAAAGGCGCTCCAGCCGAGAATTGAACGGGAGAACCTTTTGCTGTGAAGTGACAACGCTAACCGCTGCACCACCACGGCTTCATGCTCATCATAAGATTTATAAAAATTAGTGCAAGCCAAGATTATATATTCCCCATTCCAAAGGAGGTATGGGCCTTCTTATAATTGATTACATGTATAGATTTGCAATCGTGGGACTGCATACATATCTGCTGACCTCACAAGACCCAAATGTAGTGAAAGGTTTGAAACATGAGGAGAATAAATCTAAGATGACTTCCCTTCTTAGGCTAGCAGAAGCATATTGGCATCAATCAGGAATGGAAATCAAAGCAGAAGTAGATAATAATCAGGCAGCACCTGAGTGTGCCAAAAAAAAACAAAAGAAAGAATATAAGGTGAAAGATCAGATGAGAAGGCAAGAAATGTGGAAAATGCATAAATATAGTTGCAAGTATAGAAAACTCCTGGAAGAACAAGGTGTATCATGTCTCTGATAGACTGAGGCAGAGAGTAATACTCAAACTAGAATACCCCCCCCCACACACACACACACACACACACACACAACCTCTACCCCCTCCTAATAAATCCCATGATACACCGGAGCACAACTGGGTTGGACTGCATGGCTAGGGTTATAAAAGCCTTGGTGGTCATTATCCTACTATATACCTATGAACCTATGGAACTATACTAATGCCTCCCCTGGGTTGAGTATGCTGGTACTGGTCACTCACTATAGCCAGGTCTTCCAGAATTCGGGTCACTAGTCAAGTATGGATTATCTCTGGCAGTTAGCAAAGAGGATTTGGACTACAAGGTGTTAGTGAACTGTTTCCTATAACCCAATGTTTGATTTCTTTATGCTCCATTTGTCCACTGTTTGAGAAACAGCAAGTCATAACATGATCCTGGATGGCCCCTGTAAAGAGATGCTTGTGAATATTGGACTTACCTAGTTAAAAAAAAAACTGAGAAAATAAAAAAATATATATTACATCCCCTTTTTTCTACAGAGCTGGATTCAGTTAGTTAATTAATAAAATAGCATGTCTCTGATTTCTTTGTACCAGTCATTTATAAGGACAGAACAATGAATGTTCAAGAGCTGTATATAGGTAAATTGCAAATGATTATTTAAAAATTAAGATATAGGGAAAGAAAACAAGGGTTTGTAAAGCTAGACTTTATACTCCAACAATACATGGGGAGGGGGGTGAGAAATGTCAAAACTGAGATAATATGCATAAATGTTCACATGTCACAGAGGTTAAGATGGTTGGGAAACTATACCAAGGTTATTACTCTGTATGCATTATACCAGGAGTGTTGGAGTAGTAAAGAAGGGTCTGCTTTCAGATTATGAGGAAGACAACAAAGAATGAATGGGAAGGGGGAACTTTTCTCCTAGCTTGGCAGTGGTAATTCAAGCTAAGCAGAAAAGTAGAAGAGATAAACTTATCTGCCTTTTATTTAAAGGACCTAATACATGGGATGTCTATTCTGTTTTGAAGAGGTCAAGGGATCAAAGAAAATCTCAAATATCCGAAAGTGCTCATCCATTATTATTAATGAAGGGTCTGGATTCCAACTTATAAATGGTCTCTGTACTTTATTTAGAGAAAGCAAGCAGCTGCCAACAGTGGATTACTGAACTACTAAGCCAGATGCTCCAAGTGGGCTAGATCAGCAGGAAATTGAATTTCTTAAAATTCTTTCTATGGTCTGTAGCCTCCTAACATTACTTTTCAGTTCTGTCCATTTGGCAGTTTTACATTTGTCCTTTATCTCCTCTTAGCAAGGAGGAAGGGGCTGGACAAGGAGGACTGACACTGTTAGGTGGACAGTAGAATTTGAGATTTCTACAGTATAGGATTGCAGTTCAAAAGTTTCAGAAGTATGCTACTTGTGAGCTTAAGGGGGTGAGTTCAGTTAGACAGCATGTGTAGATTGGCAGTAGGTAGACATCATATACTTCCAGATGTAAATGTGAAAGAAAAACAGTTATTACATTTGGTGTATACTGCAGATATAGAAGCAGATCTGAAAGAAGTACTCCCACACTACCATCAGTATGTGGACATTCCTGGTCAAGGTGTATTTAAACTTAAAGAAAGCTTATAAGGCAGTGCAACTTCCACAAATGGAAAACTATGACCGTTATACAAACCTGCACTGGTTAGAGAGAAACCCGCAAAGAAACAAATCAGGGTATGGCCCAAGGTGGCTATGGAGGCCCTCCAAGACTGCTTTAAAAGAACCAGTTCTGATATGTTCATCATCCCACTGCCTAAGAAAGTCACTCCTTTCAGCCCTAACGACTAGAGACCAGTCACCCTGAATTCCACTGTTATGAAATGTTTTGAGCAGCTGATAAAAAAGCATCTTTCATCATGCCTACCTCCTGATTTTGACCCTCTGCATTCTGCATACAGAGCTAATCGATCCATGGTTGATGCCATATCACTAGCACTACACATATCCCATGAGCACTTACAGGGAAAAGACAACTATGTGAGGATGCTGTTCATAAACTTCAGCTCTGCATTTAATACGATGGTAACAATTCAGCTGATAGAAAAACTGGCACATTTAAGAATCAGTAAACATCTTTGTAACTGGATCCTGGACTTCCTGACCGAGAGATCACAGAGGGTGTGTTTACGTAAGAACACATCAAAGTGCATCATGATTAACACCGGGATTCCACAGGGATGTGTTCTCAGCCCACTGTTATTCACCATCCTGACCACCGACTGCTATGCTAAGCACAAGTCCAACCATATCATCAAATTTGCTTATGACACCACAATTATAGGGCTCATCACAAAGGAGGATGAAAGGATGTACAGAGAGGGGGTAGCATGTCTGATCAATTAGTGCGAGGGGAAAAACCTTGATCTGAATGTAAGCAAAACCAAAGAGATTATCATCAACTTCAGGAAAAGGAAAACAAACCACTCAGTGGTCAGATCAATTGCAAGAGTATGGAGAGAGCTAAGAGTATGAAATTCCTGGGTGTACACATATCAGAGGATCACACGTGGTTGGGAAACACCAGCCAACTGGTCAAGAAAGCTCACCAACACCTACAATTTTAATATGGCTGAAAAATGCTAAGCTTCCTCCTCATATTCTCTCCACCTTCTATAGAGATGAAATAGAGAGCATCCTCACCTGCAACTTCATAGTGTGGTTTGGAAGCTACACAGTTACAAAAAGGAAGGTGCTACAAAGAGTGGTGGTGGTTGCAGAGAAGCTAACAGGTTCTATTCTTCCACTGATGCAACAACTTTATTATGACAGAAGCATCTGAAAGGCCACCAAAATAATACAGGACACCACACATCCTCTGCATGAACTGTTTAAGCATCTGGCATCGGGTAGGAGATATCGCAGCATCCGCTGCAGAACTATAAGATTCAGTAACAGTTTCTACCCTACAGTGATTAGACTTCTGAACTCGGGCACTAGTCTCAGGGGTATGGACATAAAATAAGTCAATTTTTATTTATTTGTGCAATATATACTTACATATATTCCAAGGAAGTGCAGCATTTATTTATTATATCCATAGTCAGTATTATTTAACTCACTCAAGTGCAATATTAGACCAATAACTTAGGCATTTCAATCTGTATTGTGTTTTGTATTACTTAAATAGGGTAGTTAATTTAACTCAGAGGATGGAATTATTTTCGTATATGAGTGTTGGTAAATGTCTGTGCTCTTTCTTGTGGGGTGTATATTGTAAGTTTGAAGTTTGAAAACTTTGAATCTCATATGATCGACATCATATGAGTGAAGTTTTCAAACATCAAAGGTTTCAACGGAGATCACTGTAGGGAATATTTCCCTTCACTTCAATGTAGTGCGATCTCAGAGTTGGTATATTTAAGTAGTGGGGGGTGTGGGGGGTGCAGGGGGGCTTGCCCCCTGCATAGAGCATTTAGGTAGGTTTTTTATTTTTAGTTTCTTTATATGTTATGTTTGATGTTTGAAAACTTTGCTCATATGGAGTCGATTATATGAGATTCAAAGTTTTCAGACTTCAGACATATAATATAGACCCATGCCGCAGTGGTACAGCGGTAGCATTGTTACCTCACAGCAAGAGGTTCTCTCATTTGATTCTCGGCGTGGCTTGGGAATGCCTTCTGTGTGGAGTCTGCATGTCCTCCCTGTGGTTGGGTAGCGTTCGAAAGACATGCGTGCATAAACGGGCGTGCCTTCGTTGAAGGTTGGGTGTCGAGCTAGCACCTCTGTGTTTCGTAAAGATCTACTGCCAATCATTAGCGGACCGGAGTTCCGCTGTGGCGACCCCTTACCGACAAACAAACAAACTTGTGTGTATTGGGAGTAGTATTGTATTGATTAGTTATGTTTATTCCTCTACTTGTATGTATTGTTTCACTTTCCTTTGTAATCTAAAGAATTGAGCTGATGCACAAAATTTAATTTAGGCTACACATACATAGTTCTAAATGACAATAAAGTTTACTTTGACTTAGCCATCTGTAGCTATAGTATACAACATCTGTAAAAAGAAAAAATACAAATTCAGAAACAGAATATTTATTGCATATTTAAATGCATTTCTCAAAAAGAACAATAAAGACAATAATTTAATTTACTATATATAAAGCTGAATTTATATTACAGATAATTGCAGTGTTAATGTATATTATAATATCCCTGTGTGTTTTGCAGTGTTTTTGTTATGATAATGTTTTATTACTCAGGGATGTACAGGCAGTATATACCTACCAGCTTAATCTCTGTTATTTTTCTAAATATTTATTTAGACTTACATGCAGATAGTTAGACACATGGCAGATTGATCAATTGATAGTTCTGTATATCTGTCTATCTAAATCTCCCTCCAGTTAGATCTCTATGTCTTCATAGGTTCATAGATTAGTACTAGGCTAACTGTCCTTACGAGTCATTTTAAGCCTAGCCAAATATCCCTTGTGAGATTCGAACCCTGCTCCTTGTGTTTGTAAGGAAAATACCTTAACCATTAGGCCACCCTCCCAACCCTTCTTCTAACATTGCATGTGCATCTCATACACAAGCACACAGGCACAAACATACACACATATCTGTACACACACACACACACACACACACACACACACACACACACACACACACACACACACACACACACACACACACACACACACACACACCGAAACACGTTCCATCTTTGTTCACAGCCATGCTATACAATGAATATGATGACACCTTCTGAAATAATAAAAACATCTTTGTAATTTCTGCATTTTTTTCTGTACTGAAGACCTATGAAATACACTCTTATTTTTCAAACTAAGTCCCTGTTATAGTACAGCATAGATGACATCTTCATATTCTTTGATTGTGTAACTAGAACAGGGGCCTGATGATTCATAGTTACGTGTCACATTAACTTTAAACCACAAATAATGATTAGGCTGTCCTTCAAAAGAGAATATGTCGAAGGAGAGGCTTATGAAAGTTATGTCATAGATAATCATAATATGACTAATTCTCTAAAAATGTGTCTTTGGGATAGAAAGAAGTACTGAAGGACATTAGTTTATCAGAATGAAAAACCTGACAGGCATAATAAAGTCATAACATTCAAGCACAAAAAATATGAAAATCCTGTTAATAGGAAAATGCAGCATTATTCACAGTACATAACAGATGATTTTCATAACAATTATTAATATTCTAGAGGTCATAACATATAATAAATTATATTGATGAAAGCATACGATACTAAGGGTAAAGTGGGGTAGGGTATGATGGAGAGGATAGTAGGAACTGATGTAGAAAATGTATGACTGTAACTTCAGGAGAGCAGGTGTAGAGGAATGGAGGGTATGGTATGTTTAGTAGCAGGGAAAGAAAGGACAGAGGTAGAAAAGGTATAAGAGTACTCAGCCTGGGCTAGTGCAGGACTAAATCCAAACTTTGTTAAAGTATTTTTTAGAGACCATTTGAAGGAGTGCAGGTTAGTAACAGTTTTGATAGTTACAGGAAGGGAGTTCCATAGTTTTGCCACAGAGCAGGAACAAAAGTTTAGGACTGGGAATTTGTTGGGTTTATAAATTGTGAGAAGTTTGTCTTCAGATCTCAGATGTTTGTGATATAAAAGATGATTAATGGGCTAAGAGTGGGACAAGGTAGTAGGTTGTGGATGATACCATACATCGTAGTACATTGTACTTACTGGAGGTGGAGGGGGAGTTCATACCAGCTTAGGGAATGTAAGGGCTTTACACTAATAAGTTAGATTGGTTGCATTTATGGCAAATTTGGCAGTTTTCAATCATTTTTTTTTTGAGAGGGGGGCGGGTCTGTAAGTTAGTTAGAATTGGAGACCTATATAACAATGAGGGCAAAAGGTAAGTTTTGGCCAGGGTAATTTTGGTAGATGCAGTGAGAAAGTTTTTATTCCTGTACAGCATGCCCAGTTTTTGGTGGGTTTTCTTGATACTGTTTTGAAATCGGAGGTCAAACTTAAGATTATCATCAAATATGACTCATAGTAGTTTGGTATGCTGAACCAATTCAATGTCAGTATTGCTTGCTGAAAAGATCTTGAAGTTTGTTTTGTTAAAACTGTGGGGTTTGTAGGTGAAGAGAAGGAACTTTTTTAAGGTTCAGTAGGAGTTGAGCATTGGAGATCCAGGTTTCTCTGGAAGAGAAAGTTTGTTGTGTTATATATTGTAAGTGAGTTAATGTGTCTGATATGCAGGTGATGGTGGCATCATCTGCATATTGGATTAGAGCACCTTCACAGGAGGATGTATGTAAGTTATTTATGAAGACATAGTAATGGGCCAGCCATGGATCTTTGAGGTACACCTGTCGGTGTGATGTGATATGGGGAGAAAGAGCCCTACTATTTTACTGCTTGCTGCCCATCCTCTAGGTAGCTAGAGATCACTGAATTGAGGAGGAAAATACACCTGTGTTGGAACGTTGTTTAAGGAGTTTGGAGTAAGATACCATGTCAAATACTTTTGACAAGTCTAGAAATACTGTAGATACTAGTTTGCCAGTGTCATGCGTTTTGTTGACAGATTCCATAAAAGATTGTAAGGCCATTGAGATTCTGCAGGTGGGTCTAAAGCCATGTTGAAAGTGGGAAAGAAGGTTGTTGTGCATAAGATGGTGGAGAAGTTGTAGGTCCAAACATTTTTCCAGAATCTTAGAGGGGGGAAGGGACAATATGGCAATGTGATAAAAATGTGTGATGTCAGTGGAGTTGCCTCCCTTATGTAAAGGGATAATATGTTGCATTTTCCATAGGTTAGGGACATATGATTCAGTTATGAATCTATTAATTAAGATGTTAATGGGGAATGCTATTGCATCTGTGACAAGCTTAAGATATTCTGGTCGGAGGTTGTCTGCTGAGATTGAGCAAGGTTTCAGTTTTTGTAGTAGTTTTTCTGTGAGGTAAGGGATCGCTGAAAAGTAAAGCAGGGATGTCTCAGTCTTTTGGTTATTAGTGAGGGGTTACTTGTATGTGTGTGATGTGTGGGGTGTGTAGAGGTTAATATAGTGGGAACTGTTAGAAGTAATGAGTTGGGGTGGATTAGTTAGGTTTACAGTAAGGTTGGATATGGATTCTATAAAGTATGTGTTGAATTTGGTGGCTGTTTGAAGAGGAGGTATATCGGGGTGTGGATTGGGATTATTTTTCTTTCCTGAGTTGAGGAGTGATGATATAGAGGACAAAAATTTCTTGAAGTTGCTTTTGTGCTTATCTTGAATGTGGGAATAGTATGATTTTTTGGTGTGGGATATATGTCTTTTTGTCTGATGTTGTCCATATAACTGAATATTTGTGTCGTATTTATTCTTTAGCCAAGCAGTCCATGCTTTGTCTCTGTCTTTCATTAGAATTATACATGATTTGGTGGACCATGGGGCAGGGGTATTTTTTATTCTTTTTGTTCTCTGAGGGGCTAGTGTGTTAACGATGCTTAAGAAAGTGCTGTTGAAATGTTCAACTGCATCATTAAAGGGAAGTTGTTTTAGTACGGACCAGTCTATAGCTTTTAGAGATTCATTAAATATCTCTTGATTGACGTGTTGTAGGCTGTGTATGGTTTTGAACTTATGTTGATTTGTGAGTTGAATGATAGTCCAGGGATTATAGGCTGGTAGGTAGTTAATTAAGAAGTCAGGGAGTGTACCTGAGGATGTAAAGTTAGAAGGGTTAGAAACTAGAATCCAACCAGGAATGGAGAGTTGGATGTTATTTTTGCTATATCTGGTTGGTGTATTTACTATTTGAGTAAAGCCACAGACATTTATACTGTTTATTGAGCACTCTGAATAGGGCCTGCAAGTCAATGTTAACATCCCCTAGGATAATGGTTTCATTTCGTATTGTTTCAGATATCCAGGCTAGAATATTTTCTAAAAAGGGATGTCCAGGAGGAAGCTATAAATCATTATATATATATATATATATATATATATATATATATATATATATATATATATATATCTATATAGGAACACTTTATATGCTCGAAATTCTACGAACACAGAAATGAAGAATGCAGAATGTGGTACGGATAGCGCGTTAAGTAAGTGTACTTTTTTAGGGTTTTGGGGAGGGCTTGTGTGTGTTTGAGTGTTTTGGGATGCTTGAGGTGTGGGTTAGGGTAGGTGTTGTGCAGTGTAAATGTGTTAGTGTTGTGCTGGTGTCTGTGTGTATGTGATGTGTGTTTGTGTGATGGTGTGTGGAATGTGCGGTGCTGGGTTGTATGTGTTATGGAGTGTTGTGCGACCTCAGAGTTAGTATATATTAGTAGGGGGGTGGGGGGGGCGCACACGTATGTAATATATATATATATATATATATATGCATCATATTTTCTGTTTTACTTTTGCTGCTTTATTTTTTACATTAGGTTAATCCTATAGCTTGCAAAGTTGATGTTTTGCAAAGCGACAGACTACATATTTCTAGTTAGTGAACATGTGCATATATTGAAATTGTAACTATGAAAGCATTACATAAAAAAATTAAATAATGCGTTTATGTGTGTGTGTGTATGTGTGTGTGTGTGTGTGTGTGTGTGTGTGTGTGTGTGTGTGTGTGTGTGAGCGTGCACATGAGTGCTTGGGTGTGTGTGTGTGTGTGTGTGTGTGTGTGTGAGTGCTTGTGTGTGTGTGTGTGTGTGTGTGTGTGTGTGTGTGTGTGTGTGTGTGTGTGCGTGAGTACTCATGTGTGTGTGTGTGTGTGTGTGTGTGTGTGTGTGTGTGTGTGTGTGTGTGTGTGAGTGCTCATGTGTGTGTATGTGTGCGTGTGTATATGTGTGTGTGGTGTGTGTGTGTGTGTGTGTGTGTGTGTGTGTGTGTGTGTGTGTGTGTGTGTGTGTGTTTGTGTGGGCGGGAGTGCTCATGTGTGTGTGTGTGTGTGTGTGTGTGTGTGTGTGTGTGTGTGTGTGTGTGTGTGTATGTGTGTGCGTGTGAGTGTCCATGTGTATAGAAGAGATTTCTTCACCCTTATATTTAATGGTGACACTTACCTAAACTAAAACAGTGTTTTGCTAGAATTTGCTTTATTAGTATACTCAACACCCTTGGATTAACCTCAGAACACTTTCCTTTATATTATGTTCCATCGCCTAACAGCAATGTTCTCTTCATCAGCCATTACTGCTTAATTGTTTTACAAGATTATTTCATTAGACGGTTGCATAGCCAAGCTTTATCTCTCTCAAAATAATGTTTATCTCTGGTGTAATTCCTGGTCATAAGAAAGTAAATAAGTTTTAAACTGCAGTGTAAGTACTTCACTTAATTAGCAATAACAGCAGGGACTTCTTTCATTCAGAAATGATTAACTGGTTAATGAATGCTGAGGAAAATAAACGTATAGATTAGATTTGTGCTCATTTACATAAAGATAGCACAGTTTAATATTTTTTCAGTATCTGAAAACCATATACATCTCAACTTGTATATTTTTATTACATTAATTATAGGAAGACACTGTTGCTCTTTACTGTAGGAGGACACATGCTTTTTCATTATTGATTCACTGAAGCCAGAAAATCATGTTTCTACTGTTGACACTTTCTGAATTGTGTCATTGTCTGAGATTTGCAGGTCTCAGAGAAGATGGACAAGGTGAGGTTTATGGGCTGTCCCTTTTCTCTCATTTAGTGTGACTCCACAATTAGTACATATAAAGTTCTCGTTTTGGGGGGCTGTCTCCAGATCAGGTGATGCAGGTGTTCTGCACTCTGAATAAAGCATTTTTGTGCTTTTCTCTAAATTTAGAGTATTGCTATTTTGAGTTTGCAAACTTCTGAGGTTCTAAATCTATTAGTTTTGAGTACCTTATGCATTTAATAACAGAACCTGGACCTCTGACATCACACCTTCTTACTACCAAAGCTCAGACTTGAACAGCTGATACCTGTGAGGAAGTAGCATCAGCTCCATCAGTTTGATCTTTTGTGGAAATTTTCACTGTGTCAAAAACTATCCTACTGTGGCCAACAAATCAGTAGAAATGAGATTATACTAAACGTTAGCCTCCTTTAAACCCATTAGTTTCCTTAGAATGCATAGAAGATACCACTGTCTAATCCAGTCATTGGTCATCTTTGCAGTCAGCTATTTCTCCTTCTTTTCTCCATACCATCAAACTTACCAGGAGGTGACACTAATACTCAGATTCTTCTCACTTTTCTCAGGCCCAACCAGCTTCCTCTGTAATAACACTGGATCCTTGCTTCACCATCTCCACTGAAGAGGATTCCAACTAAGCTTTCACTTTAAGTGTTATGCTTTAAATTACTGAAACATTTCACAAAGCTTCTCAACTGCATTCGGTGCCAGTGAGGTCCATTCCAGAACATTGAGGAACCCTATGTTACATTCAGTGCCATTTCTAATGACTCACCCTAAAATACCAGTTTAAATAAAGTGGTACCCACCTATCTTATGTTGCCTGCTGTAGTGGGACAACCTTAATAAACAATATGCAGGTGAGTGTATATCAAACATGTGTAAGCCAAGAAAATATACAAGATATCTGTATATCTCTCACCATACTGTCCACTCCTTACTTCATTTTCTCCCTGTCCTCAGTGTTACTACTGCTCCTAGATATAATCTTCAACACAGAGAGCATTTTGTAGAATTCATTTATTTCACGATTCACAAAGAAAAAGTATTCAAAATGACTCATTACATTCCTGATATGTCATCATTAGCTTATTGTACTGTGAATTTGTACCCACATTTCCAATTTTTTTTGTTCTTTCTGTGAGCTGGTGCATGACGCATTCTCATGGCCAGCCAACTTCAGCTGAATCTATTTCTTCTTTGGTGATTGCAGCTGTTTCATAATCAACTGATTTTGTAACCCATTGAAGGATTTGAACATCTTAGGCAAAAACATTAGTTATTATTTTTTATTTTCATCTGTTCTGTATGTACATCATTTGTAATTCCCTTCTAATCACATCTATCCTGGCATGCAAGTACATATTACAGCACAACATGAAACCATCAAGAATTACACAGATGTATATTTATTTGTTTATCTGGGGAACATAATATAATGATGAACAGACTGACTGTAAGACAGAATCTATATTTTTTATAATATGCCTTCCTTTCAAGTATTCTATGTTAATGTTACCTATTTTAATCCATAAACATACTTTTCTTCTTTGGCATAAGTCTTAACATTATTCAATGCTTGATTGTTTAGCAGTCCAGTTGGGGAGCTGTATTTAAAACATAGCTTAGTTGGCAGAATGAAACTCTCAGATGATTATGAGATTCAGAAGCCTCCATTCATTGATCCATCCAGGTTTTCAGAACTGGTATGCATCAACCAACCACAAAGGTAGCAGCTGTAGCAATCAGGAATGCAAAGGTCTGGATGTTGGATGAGTTTGAAGAGACCACAAGGAATAGCAGTTCAATGGTTTCAGTGTTGCTCTGGCAATCTATTCAGTAACTCATTTGGGGCACGTAGGAGATTGCCTGGGATGTGTTCATTAAGAGTTTGGAAATACTGACTGCTAGCTGGAGACATAAATACTATAAGCATTTCCTGGAATGTTGACCATCCCCTGCTTTAAGGAGACAGTGAAAAGAGAATTTTAGAAAGGACTACATTTCTGCTGATAAGCTCATTTTGTTTATTAAGCAGCTTTATTATGGAAAGTTTGAGGGAGTGGATAAGATCCCGAAATGTTAAATGTACTGAGTACCATTAAAGTATTATGGTAAACATACCTTTTTACTGTTGCATCGAAGGCTGAGGTACGTACCTCTGAAATGACAAAGGTAGCTGTCCCTTTTTTTTTCAGAAAGGGGAGCTTTTATAGAAGACTCACGCTCTTTAACTTCATAAGGAATGGATATGTCAGGCTGTTGCAAGGAAAACTTCATCCATTAATCAAACCTGTGATTTAATAAGAGCAATGTGGATTCTATCAGTGGAATAGTGGATCAATTTTTTTGTGCTTGCATAAATATGGGAAGGATCATAGGAGGTTGCAGATTCTGTCTACATGTGTCATTTTGACCAGTGGAAAACATGACTTTAAGCCAAGAAATTCCTTATGGGAGGTGTTGCAACAGGACAGAGTGAGTTATGTCAAATACATTGAAAATGAGCATTGCACTCCACCAAGGAAGTGGCTTCTCCACAGCTGTTTAAAATTTTCAAGTGCTGTATACCAAGACTCGGCCAAGGGTTAGATACTATCCATTTTGGGGGGTTTGGTTTGTATCTTTGTTACTGGCAGATGATATTGACTTATTTTCAAGGCAATACTGTGATCTGCAGTGTGGACTAGAGCTATTCTCTGCTGAGCATGAAGCAGTTTCAGTATTAAATCAAAGAATAATTTTTATGTGATACTGTACAAATACAGTAAACCATGAAGAATGTGCTGTTAAAACCCACAATCATTAGTGAACATGAAAGTTGTTATCTTGGTTAAAATCACATTGTCAACCAAAAATGTAATGATTCTAAGTAGTTTACTTACAAATCTTTTGCAAAACAATTGTCTTGAGAAAGATTAAAACAGAGACTTGGTCATAAGCTTTATCTTTGCTTGCCTGTTTAGTGTCAGATTTGCCATGTTAAGTTATATGATTTGCATATCCTGAATGTCTATTGAAGAACAAATTTACATGTAAAACTGTTTATTTTAATTTCCCTAAAGCTAGAGATTTGCTTCCTCACTGCAGTGGATGATAATGTTTCTGTTATCAAACAAATGCACACTCTTTTTAATATTTCTGCATGTCTTTCCTAATTCATATCAGCAATTTCAATCCTGCTTTCTTAAGTGGCTGATGGTTTAATTTGGTTACTGCTATGCCTGTAATAATAGATAAAAATCACAGATGTGTCTTCAAGGACACTGGCCAGGAATTTTCTTTTAAATGTTGAAGAAATAAATAACTTTGAGGAGGCATGCAGTCATTTGTCCAGTGGATCACTAAGGAATATATTATTGAATTATTCCTTTAGAATTCTTTACCTTCGTTTTCATAGTATTTCACCAGAAAAAGACAGAATATTTCTCCTGTCTGTCAGCAAGATCCTAATATCCTGTTGACCTGTTCATCCCGCAAATGTTATTGGAGTGTTAGCATCTCTCATCACTGCCTGAATGATCTCCTTCTGGAAGAGATTTGCCTTCTATTAACACATCTTACAGATCTAGGCAGGGGGCATTGTGGGAGCTGAGCTCCAGTGGCCATCATTTTGGAAGGTGTGATTGTTCTGCCAGCCAAACCCTACCTTGGCTGCTGATGCAGATAGATATAGAAGAGCTTACAAGTTTCTTAACTGTGTGTGTGAGACAGAGAGAGTGAGTGTGTGTGTTTGTGTGTGTGTGTGTGTGTGTGTGTGTGTGTGTGTGTGTGTGTGCGTGTGTGTGTGTGTGTGTGTGTGAGTGAGACACCAGATGATTGTCACAATTTAAAATATGGCTGCTTAAGTAATGACTTTTATTTAAACAATGCATATATAGGCTACAAGCCCACACTGGCTTCCACCATGTGTTTGTTTCAGTTCTTGGAAAGCATTTGGTCTCTCAAGTGACTCCTAAGCTGTTAATCACCTTTCTGCATTATTTATCATATCCCTTTCCTTGCTATGTCATCTGTTTGCACTCCTTCCTTTTTTATACTAATGCAAATGCATTCAGTATTACACAATCAATAGATCTAAAGTTTTTTGAATTCCAAGCAAGTTGTAAAATCTGTTATATCTCACCAAACAGTTCACTATCCAAAGCTAGATAAAATTACCATTACAGCTGATGTACAGATATTAATTTGTAACTGCCATTTTTCTCATCTTAAACATCCAATGATAATATATCTGTTAACAGTTTTATATAATACAATTCAACCTGCAACTACACATTCTTATTAAATTTAAATCAATGTAATTGCTTTACTGTATTTAAAACTTGACTGCATTGCACAGCCAATACACTTTCTTGTCTCTCTTTCTGATGCCATGGTTACAAAGCTAGAAACAGAATATAAATGATATACTGCGGAAACATTGTCATATTCACTAGTGTGCATGTGTTATAACCTTAACCATCCCACTGACTCAGATCAGTCAAGAAAGAGAAAAACAGTAAGGATTACTCATTATGTGATGACATTAAAAAGAGGTTTAAAAAGGTAAGACATTTCTGTCAAAACTAACACAGAATAATAGCAAATTATCATAGCTAAACAGGGGCATTTTATTTATTAACAACAAAAAGTCCAACTGGGAACAAGCCAATTTTCAGAGGCCCAGAGAGAAATGCTCCTAGCATTTATCTTTATAATGTGGGAGAAACTCACACAAATACAGCGAGAATATGTTGACTCCAGACAGAAGACACCCAACCCAAAATAAAACCCAAGAGCTTCTTACTGCGAGGCAACAACACTAACCCTTGCACTACATTTTTCCTATGGTGTGGTGGACTCTGTCTGTGCTAGCTCTCATGACCAAACAACACCATCAGAGAGGGTAAAATATGCATTATTCCCTTACTGCCAAATTACCAAACAACACCATCAGAGAAAGTAAAATATTTAATATTCCATTACTGCCAAGGTGTTCTTCCACAATAGCATATTGATGGCTGTCACTTAATTTAATGTATAATTATTGTACCTATAAATAGTTCTTCTGCATTCTGGTGCAGTAACTTGTTTTGAATTGTATTTTATACAATGTTTCTCTGCATTGATATCAAGGTGTCCCTTCTTGCCTTAAACCATTACAATGGAGTTTTTTTTGCCCTTGGCAGTGACTGAATATTAATATATGTGATAGCAATGACCTTCGTGATAGACAGCTGTTATCTGTGGCTTAAAGCATCCTAACTTCTCCAGACATGCTGTCAACAGAGATTTATAATGCAACAGCTCATCTGTGACACATGTGAAACAGCTTTACCGAATTGTACAAAAATTGCTATGTAAAGTGCTTATCAACCTGCAAACCAGCTGTGTTAAGCACCATAGCAACCATCAGATGCAGCATCGTGTTAGAACCTAGCTATTAATGCAGTCCATAATAACTAGCTTCCTGGCTGATGGATCTAAAAACAAGTGCCTCTCATGTCCTTTTTCTGCTGTCAAAATGTATTTAGACTTTCGGCTATAAGAACACGGACAGTGCTAATAAGATGAGCTTTCTCTTCTACAGCTCTTATGTTACATGTTTTAAATAAACTTTTAAACTGCAAAACAGCACACTTGTGAATAGCATCTACTCACAGCACATCAGCCAAGATTTTATTATTCAAGAAATTAGCATTGCCAAGCTTGTGGTCTTAATCATATGCCAGCTTCTTGTCACATAGTGGTTACCCAGGGAAGTCAGATTCTATGTGAAAAGAGGAAAAACAGTCTGCCTGAAAAGAAAATGCTATCTGAATATAAGAATGCATATTGTACAGAAAGTAACATGTTAAATCTTTAGAATCTGGAATGGTGGGTTGAAAGCAATTTCATGAGAGGTACAAGGATGTTCAATGAAAATGTTAAAGCAGCCTTTTTTGATGGAGGTGAAAGCACCCAGACCACCCAAACAAGGTACTACACCCCTTCCCCTCTACTTATGCAATCAGAGTCTCAACTACTGTACTTTCAGATAAAGAAAAAAAAAAACACCATCACAGTGACCTCAAATGTTCTTTGGTGATATATCTTAATGTTGATTCTTAACATGACTACTCCAGTGCTTTATGTGTATTTATTTTCCTAATAATTTGACAGGGTAGGTGTTCAGAATTTTTTTCTTATAGCTGTGCTTCTGGTACTAAAACCATGATATGTATAGCACTATCAATTTGTAAATATTTTTCCATGACTAAACACCGCTATATTTTTTATTCAACATTGTTGTTTTGACTGAGCTCTCATCCGTAGAAGATGTTATGGAAAGACTCTGTAAATGTGACGGAAATATATTCCAGCTGACCAAGGCAATTAACGTAACCACTTAGGTATTTCCATATTATTTCTGTCTTGTTACCATTTAATGAGTGGCCTTTTACTGGCATCTAGGATCATGGGAACAGATTCTCCCCATGGTCTGTCATGTGTCTAGTGATGGTGCTGCAATCATGAGGCAGATTTCTGTTAGCATTTTGGACTTGAAGGAGTAAGCTGGATTTAATATGTTACATGTGGGGATGCGCATGATGTCAGTGGGTCCACCCATTTAGGACATATAAAAAAATCCACTGGCTTGCTGGATATCATATGTGATGCTGCCAGCAGCTCTGCTCTGTCCAGCATACTGGTGTTATCCAGCCCTAGAGATAGCTCTAAGGACATTAAGGTGAAATAGTGGTATACGAGCAGACCTAGAAAGCAGCAGATGGTCAGCTAGGGAGCATGCAAAGGGTCAAAAAAAAAAAAAAAAAAAAGAAAGCAGTCTAAGTAGCGACCACATGGCAAGCTCTATTTATTGAAAACAGAGTTCCCTACAGGAAGGTAGAATATAATGCACTGTGAGTGCAACAATAATCCATGTGCAACATTTTGACCCCTCAACAGTTTCAAGTGCTGTTTCTCAAAGTAGCCCATATGTCCATATTCAATTATTTAAAGTGATAGTTATGCTAGTCAAACTGAAAACTAAAAATCAGAATTGTACTCCATTGCATTACATTTGTCAGAAGGTGTGAGACAATAAAATGATCTTGTCATCTGTGTTAGGCAGTCTATTTATATTTTATTCTCCTCTGTATATATATATATATATATATATATATATATATATATATATATATATATATATATCTCCCTTATCCTTTTTCCATATGTCCGGTTCCCTTCCAAGTGCCTGTGTTAGTTATTTCTCTATCAACTTTCTGATATTTTACTCTTTGGGTTAGCAGCCCTCTCTGAGAAAATAAAATTTCAGAGATCTAGTGTAGCAGTTAGTTCCTACAATCTTGTATGCATTCCCACCTTCCACTGATGTGCTTCCTGTTCAAGATATCCTTATCCAGAGCTTAGCAAGGTCATTTGACATCCTCTGTGATTCCCACAGTGGTTCCTCCAAGTATAATGTCAGCCACAAATGTTTAAATAAGTCCTGCTGTTTTTCTCACCCCCAATCAGCAACTGACCTAACAGTTTGCACCCATAGCAGCTATCCCCTTAACCTTGTCATAGGTAATGTACTGAACCTATCACATCACCCTTATATGTCCTCGTACATGAATACAATTCAGGCTGTCTCTTGTGACTGCAGGTGAGATGAACTCCATTTGCTGGGGTCTCTGGTCATATCCCCTCCTTTCTATCTTGCTGATACTTCTCCCAAGGGTTTCTGTGACCTTGTTTAAAATGAATCTTGTAATTCGCCTTTCTGCCCACTTTGCCAGCATTTCCATATCCTTCCCTAGACTTTTCACCCATCCTGCAGTGTTGCATCTTCCTTTTTGTCATCAGAAAAGGGGCTGCACCTGTCCCCTTTTTTCCTGAGATTTGTGTATGTTAAACCTGAAGAACAATACAGCATGGGAATTGTGTATTGTTTTGAGTCCCAGCCCATCAACAGACCATTTTACTGAAATGTTATAACAACCTGCTAGGATGTTCTACCTCATAAAGATTTTCTACTTATTAGGAGGAATACCAATGACTTTCCTACCTCACTAAGGGTAATTTTTTAATGGTCAGTTTACAATTAAATGATTAATCAATAAACAACAATGCAAAAACAAATACTACATCATAAATGGATTTTCTAATAATCCTTTCAGTGTTCTACTTGTCATGATCTCATTTACGAAAATTAAACTTTTTCAGAAAAGTACCCTTTCCCCTTCCATTTAACCCGTTTCTGTCTAATTCACCAGCTGTAAAACTATCCCTGACCAGAACAGTATCTCTTCTTGTGTCAGCAAAATTATGAGCAGTGAAAGACATGAAGTCTATAGCAGTTCATTGTTATCCAGGAATCTCATTATGTGCCCCAGGTATCTTACAAGGATTTTGCTAAGTGCTGGATGTGGCATTCCTGCTTTTATCAGAACTCCACTGCACTGCATAAAAAGCAGGTGATCCATAGCAATACGCGCTAGCATTTTTACTGTGTCTTAAATGCTTTAGTGAAAACTGCTTCAGACATCTGTATCTTGATTCCCGAATGTGTTGTGAATTCAGTTATGCCAATATAATTCTCAGCTGCCCCTTATATTGCAGAACATTTCTAATTTTGGCTCATATTTTGCCATCTTTCATAATTATTTTTTGTTAATCACTGATGATTAGTCATACAAAATGCTAGTCGTTAGAGTGTCAAAATGCATGCTGATGCAAAATCTGTTATTCTATTAACTTTTTTAATGTAGCAGACTAACATTTAAAAATTACTTCTGATTGTGTGTCTTTGTCACCTATTATTTTTGGCCTCGTCCAGAATTCTTGAGCAACCGAAGATCATGTATATGTTACAGTGATGATGTGTGTGTTAGTCTGACTGTAACTCAAAAGGTAGAATCCACATTTGGTATAAAGTTTTTTTTTGGGGGGGGGGTGTAAAAAAGAAAATGCACAAAATGAGTGAAAGTTCATTGATGAAACACATATGGTTGAATTTAACTTTAAATGGTGCAGGTAAGCATGAGTGTGCAGGAAAATTAATACTTGAATGAAAAAGTGGTGGTTGTAAAGATGTGCAAGTCTGTGTTCTAGCAGCTGTTGCAAGTTTTTACCGATTAGGGTTAGAGTAAGGGTTAGGTAAGGGGATAGATTCATTCTTGTGCAAATTTTGTGTTATCTGTGTTCTGTGTCCTTCTGTTTTGTGTAATGGTGCTGTTAGGGGAAAGGGGTTTTAGTAATGTAATGTATAGGGTCAGGTGCAGGGGTAAGGTTAGGGTTACATATGGGGTTAGCACACATGATTAAAGTATACATGGGGTGAAATGTATTTGGAAAGTTTGGCAAGATATGATTTACCGAGAGAATTCAGCAAGAAAATACAGCATTTACAGTGTTCTCCAAAAATTACAATAAACATGAATGGTATTAACTCAGGCCGAATTTCTTTATGCTGGTGAACTAGGCAAGGGTGCCTTCTTTTTCCATTACTATTCTCCCTTGTTATTGAAATATTGTTTCTATCAGTTTGAATTTGTCAATGGCAGGTCATATTTACTCAACCTGGTGAACTTTTTAATAAAGTCACAAAAAGCAATGAATGAAGGTAAAATGATACACACAGCATACCTCAACCTGGCCAAAGATTTTGACACAATCCTCTATGCAGACATATTAGAAAAGCTAAATAAACTGCTAATAAACCCATATGTCACCTGATGAATGCCAGATGGCTCACAGATAGAATGGAAGTAATCAAAATAGGACAAGTTACCTCCAAAAAGAGACCAGTCACCAGTGGTGATCCAAAGGGTTCTGTACTGAGGCCTCTCCAGTTTGCCATCTACTTCTCTGAAGTAAAGGCTCATAGCAAAGATCCCTGGCTGACTTTGCAAATGATTAAAAGCTAGGAACAGTCATTTAATCTCTAAATGACTTAGCCATCCTGCAGGAAGGTTTCTCTCAAATAAATAACTGGTGTCAAAATCATGGACTGATACTACATGCCAAAAATGCATTATCATAGCCCCAGGGAACTAGTACACTGACAATACACCCCAAAGAGTTGACCCAGTTATTCAAGATTCAGGACCGTATGTGCACAATGAACTAACTTTTGATCAATATGTGTCCACTGTAAGAAATTCTTCTATACTGACAGCTTTAAAACAAAGGGATTGTGTCTATAGGGATACACAAAGAAACTGGAACACAGATGTGATGTAATACCTTTTACTGGACCAGCATAGGTTTTGCAATTACTCAAGGTTTCGAGCTGGCATGAACCCTTCCTTGAGAGTTATTAAGCTACTGATGTTAAATACAGTGCTTATATATAGGATCTATATTATAACATCGAATTTTATAAAGTTCGAATGTTATAATATCGAACTAGTAATGTCGAACGCTGAAAACAGCGAAGGTGCGGGACACCAAATTTTTTCCCAGGGAAAGAATTTGGTGGGCTGTTGCTGTGGCTTTGCTGTTTTCAGAGTTCAATATGTAGGAACGTTACGGGTCGGGTTCAGGTAAGTGTGCGAGTGTGTGTAGGTTAGGGTTAGGGGGCGGGTTAGGTGAGTTAGGGTAAGGGAGTGGGTCAGGTAAGTGTGCGGTTGTGTGGACATTAGGGTTAGGGTGCAGGTCAGGTAAGTGTGTGATTGTGTGTAGGTTAGGGTTAGGGGGCGGGTTAGGTGAGTTAGGGTTAGGGCACGGGTGAGGTGAGTGTGCGATAGTGATGGACCTTAGGGTTAGGGTTGGGTTAAGGTAAGTGGATAGCTAGTAATGTAAGTAAAGTCTAGTTTAGGTTTAGGTGTAGGATTTTAAGTTTATGTGTGTGGATTACTGTTTTTGTGTGTGTTTGTGTTGTGTGTATGTTTCTCGGAATAGCAAATTGCTTCCCTGGGAAAAAATTCGCTATTCTGACTGATGTTTTTAGATTTCGGTGTTTAGGGTTCGATATTATAACATTCGATGTTTACGAACTTCGATGTTATAATATAGACCCATATATACACGTGTGCCCAGAAAGGGAAGTATACCATTTAACTCCAATTGGCTATTGTGATCCAAAAATTGACTATTAGCGTCAGTAGAAAACATACAGCTAATGCTACACATCAGAGACAGACAGTAAGTGTGTGTGTGTGTGTGTGTGTGTGTGTGTGTGTGTGTGTGTGTGTGTGTGTGTGTGTGTGTGTGTGTGTGTCTTTGTGCATGTGAGAGGGAAAGAGAGCCACACCAACTCTCCTTACCCCCTAGAACCAAACTCCACATCACCACAACTGCTTTCTTCTCTCAGGCACTTATTCTTTGGCAAGATATCCCCATCAACATTAAGGAAATCAGTACTTATCCCAAATTCAGAATGCAACTCATAAATCACTTCTTCATCCAACCTAAATGCTTCAACAAAGGATACATCCCGTTACCTATCTCCTTTCCAAGTCTCTTCTCCTCTCTCAAGATTCATTGAAGATTGTCCCTCTTTAGAAATTCATGTATATATTATACATTATACTCTGCTTGATTGTACATTGCACTCTGCTTGTTCACTAGAATGTGCATACACAGTTATTTGCACTTAATTAGTCTGAACTATTCTGCTATTGCTTACATTGCAGTATTTTTTGTTTGTGAAATGTTTTGTATTTCACCTGCGCTGAACCAGAAATTGGTCAATACATCAATGTACCTCCCCAGTAAACAAATATAAATAAATAAGGCAAGGTCACGATATAATATAAAATGAAACTTTGGCATGTTGCATTAGAGTTCATGTTCATTAAACAGAGAGGATAACATTCATAGGTTCATAGGTTGGTACTAGGCTATCGGCCCTAGGGCCTCTACAAGCCTAGCCATAACAATTCCCTGGCTATTTCTTCTCACAATATTTACTTCCCTTCAGTGAGACTGCTCTGACGTTCAGTCAGACACTAAATCTCAAAACAAGAGATGTGCAGGGAATTTGTTAGATCCAGTATGAAGAACAGCTCTGCAGAAGGACTTCTGGAAATCTAAACAGTTACATTATTTATGCAATTTATGCAAAGAAGAATCTTTTACAGAAATAATGGTGTAACACCCTTTCCTCACTAGAAAGCATGTCTGCTGAGCCACATCCTGTCTTACTGCCAGAAATAAACATGAATTACAATAGACTTTTAAGAATCACTCTGTGCAAAAAGAAAAAAACTGCACAACCTCCAACATGCCATTTTGTTAGACAATCAGGAGATGGCTAATAGCACTAAAGGACAAACATCCTTAACTCATGGGCATCTCCCTGTTGTTAATCTGTAATACTACATGCTGAATACGAGCAAACTATCAGTCCTTTTGAGAGGTCTTAAACTTTGCCCCACTAAACTACTTGGCAGAGTAAAGTTTTGTATTGAACTTGAGGACATTTTCATAGGTTGAGACTCAGGGAATTCTTTTGTGGTACAGGAATACAGGCGAACACAGACAATGTGACTCCAGAAACAGGTGCAAAACATTTTCTGCCTATACTCCTCCAAGTGGACGCAATGCAAAGCTGGATAGCTATATTGATTCCTTTGGACAATGTGTAAATCAATGAATCCTGAATGTACAGAAAGAGACCAATTACAATGTTTCTCCCTCAGAAAGTATAACAAAGTCTTTGAAATCCAACCACAATATCATCCTAAAAGTGGGAGACAAAGGGTCTGCAGTGGTTATCAAGAACCATGTCACCTAATTTATTGAAGCTAATAGTCGACTTTCTGATCATACTTATTATAGGCAGCTAAGGCTCTAACTCAACAGTACACAAAAGAACTAAAAAAAAAAAAAACTTGATAAATCCTTCCTAGATTCCATCTGGGAGAAACATTTAACTGAACCCATTTCAAATCAGCTTAGACCAGGAGTTTTATACATGGTATCAAAAATCCATAAGTCAGGAAATCCTGGAAGACAAACAGTATCAGGCAAAGGAACCCTGCAGAAGGGATTCTTGGGTTTGTGTAGAAAATTCTGAAACCACTAGTCAATGAAAGAGACAGCTATTTTCAAGACACCATTCATTTGTTTTCACTTTCTGTAAAGTTATTGTGACCAACCACCTAATATTGTTTTAGCCACGATGGATGGTACATCAATCTACACAAGGAATTGCTGACTATCTGAAGTACTTACAAGAGAAAACGGATCATCACAACATTAATCCAGATATAGTGGGTCAACTTATAGAATTTATTCAGATATATAATGCTTTTATCTATAATAGGAAAAATTATGTTCAGACTATGGACACTGCAATGGGCACCACAATGGCTCTAGAATATGCAAACCTCTTCATGGCAAACCTTGAAGAGGAATTTCTACAGCACTGCACACATAGGCCGTTCACTTATTTTCACATTATTATAAGTTCATAGGTTCATAGGTGTATACGAGGCTAATGGCCTGGAGCCTTTATAAGCCTAGCCTATAGAAGTGCCCTGGCATAGTACCGCCCAACATTAGTTCCTAGTGCCTCTATCAAGTAGACGCCTGGAGAGTTCGAGTGCACTGAACAGCTAACTTGCAATTCATCACTGGAAACTAGACACATTGATTACTTATTTATTATCAAGATATATAGCATCAACTCCCCTGAGGAATTCAACCAAGGACTCAACAGAGTGGGACATTACAGATGTATGTCTACAGGAATCCAATTGACAGACATGCAGATATGTCTGCACAGAAACAGTAATCATCCTGATCACACAAAGAAGTCAGTTACTTACAGCAAGGCACTTTGATATCACCAAATTTGTTCTAGTTATACAGAAAGAGACACACAGTTGGCACAGCTGAAAGATATCATGCTTGTTCAAGATTAGTCTGGCAAAAAGTCTGATGGAGTTGTAGACGGAGCAATACAGCTACCATGAGAACAGCAGCTTCAGCATAAAGAGAGGAACCCCTGTGACGATATGTCATCCATTACTTCAAAAAACTACAAAATCATAAGGAACCTCCAACCAATGTTGACAAGCTGAGAGACATTTTTCAAGCACCCCCATTGCTGACACTTAGATAACCACCAATTCTGAAGAATATTCTTGTCAGGTGTGCACTTAGACCAGACCAGAACATAGTCCAGAATGGCACAAAACCCTGCAACATTCCAAGATGTAAAACATGTCATGATTTGTACAGCTTCCAACATAATTTCACAGAACATAAGTTTCAAAGTACAGGGTTCATTTGTGTGCACTTCAAAAAACATGATTTATCTAATCAAATTCTGGAAATGTCCATTTACAGATTACATAGGAGAGACAGGCCGGTTACTCAGAACAAGGATGAATATCCGTGGACACAAAGTTATGAATAAAATGACTGACAAGCCAGTATCAGCACATTTTTCCCAGTCTGATCATTCTGTACCAGATATGACAGTTATGGATTTTAATCAATATTTCTGTACTCCTTTGGAAAGAAGAACAGTGGAGATAATTTATTTCAATTTTTCAATTGGACAGTGGTATGAGCCTGGATATTGGTTTTATGAGACACTATAATACCTAAATTCTCCTTCTAAGCAGCTAACATTAGACATAAAAAAAGTATCCTGAAGAACATTTTTTCTGGTAATGCATAATTTGATGAATTTACTCTGAATTCAAACTGCTGACTGCTTGGATCCCAGAAACTACCGTCCTATCAGTCTGACAAGCCTTATCTGCAAGGCCATGGAGCGTATTATCATGGAACTTATAAACAAAGACATTGGCAACCTTCAAACACTGGACCCCACCCAGTTTGGGTTTGTAAAGGGCCGATCTTGTCTCCTGAACCTGATTGACTTTTTTGAATCAGTCTCCAGAGCCATGGACAAAGGTAAGGTGGTCCACACAGCCTATCTAGACCTTGCCAAGGCCTTTGACACCATCCCCCACTCTGGAATCATAGATAAACTTACTAAGTTGGGCATTAATCCCTATGTCACCCAATGGGTTGCTAAATGGCTTACTGATAGAACCCACACTGTAAAAGTAGCCGACTCCAAATCCAGCTCCAGACAAGTGACAAGTGGAGTACCTCAGTGTTCAGTACTGGGGCCGCTCTTGTTTGGCATCTACTTCTCTGAAGTACAGGTCAACACTAAGACTGGCTAACAAGTTTGCAGATGACTGCAAACTGGGAGCCATTATTGAATCCCCAAATGATGTGGATACTCTACAAAAGGGCCTTACAGAAACAGATGCTTGGTGCCAGAGCCATGGGCTCAAGCTCAATGCCAAGAAAAGTATTGTTATCCCCTTTGGGAAAAAACATGTATCCATGAATTACCATATAGGTGGCAGTCCACTAAACACAGAAAGTGTGAAAAGAGACTTAGGGACACAGGTGGACAGTGGTCTCACCTTCGATAACCACATCGCCACAACAGTCAGGAAATCCTTCTATGTGGCACACCTCATCACGAAGGGCTTTTCATCCAGAAAAAAGGAGGACATTGTCCCACTGTACTCATCCTCATTAGAACCATTATAGAATACAACGGGAAATTTAGTATGTAGCTCTCAAGACATCTGTAACAACTGGAAAGGCCTCAGAAATACCTCACAAAAAGAATCACAGGCCTAAAGCAGATGCCCTACTGACCGCCTTAAAACTCCAGCTATACTCTGTATATCATCTACTCAGAGGCGATCTCTGCTTAACATACAAGGCCATGTCAAACCCAGAGCTGTTGGACATGCTGCACTTAAAGAAATCCCAATCCCTCAGAGCTACACGCCCAGGGATCTAAACCTGTCATCACAATAAACAAAACATGCTGGAGGGATAGGTTCCTGACCCAGAGACTCCCCAGACTCTGGAATAGATTGCCCATACATGTCAAGCAGAGTGCCTCTTTGGACCTCTTCAAGAGGAACCTTGACGATTGGATGGGAGAAAGGAAATTCACCCCAGGGATCACGTCAGTCGCCCTGTTAGACAGGGGTCCAGGAAAGTAAATAATGTGGGAAGAAATAGCCAGGGAATTGTTATGGCTAGGCTTGTATAGGTCCTAGGGCTGATAGCCTAGTACCAACCTATGAACCTATGAACTGTTAAGATTACCGATGTATTGTGTTTTAACATCTGTACTTTACTCATGACAAGAGAATAGTTACTTTAACATAAAGCGACATTCTGCCTACAATACTAGTAACCACAAACTTAAAAGTCAGTAAGGCCTTAATATTCAGACAGCATTAACATTATAATAACACTTCATCCAATTCTGCTCTTCTTCAGAAACTTATACTATATAACAACACCATTTTCTTTTCTCACTCTCTCTTTCTCCTTTTTTTCTCCTTCTTTCTCTCTTTGTCTCAGTTAGCTAAACCCCAGCTTGTTTAGTGTATATTAACTTCATACAATAGCCATACTTTCTAAACCTGTATCTTATTCTCTTGGCAGTCCCTGCCTTTCTCATCACTGTGAACAAGACATTATTGCTAATTCATATTTTCTGTTAACCAAAACCTCTACCTCACAAAGATTGCTTGTTTAGACAGACTAACAGCTAACAAAGTAAAACCTTTTGTTTTCCTTCTCTGGATTTAACTAATCTACCTACACATCTCTTGTCTTATTAAATGTCAAAGCAGTCTCACTGAAGGTAATCTTATCTGCTTAATGAAAATCTACACTAATGTAACATGCCAAACCTTGATTTTATAGCATGTCATGACCCTGTTCTACACTTACAGTCTCTCTGTCTCACACACACATACACATTCACACACACACACACACACACACACACACACACACACACACACACACACACACACACACACACACACACACACACACACCACACCACATGTGCACACACACACAAACACACACACTCATTCCCCCGTATTCAGCAAGCCCTGCACTGTGTGCAGGAACAGTGCAGGAGCGCCTGGAGGCAATATGGTTGCTGTACGATACAGGAATAAGCTGCAGGGGTGTGCACGAGCGCTCCTGCACTACTCCTGCACAGACGCAGCTCCTGTATGCAAATTACCCCATTTGCAGGTGAAAACCCTGCAAATGAAGTGAATTTGTGATCCAGGAAGCTGTCAGCCGGCCGTGCAGGACTAGTGTAGTCTGCAGAAATGCACTCGGTTAGTAACCGAGTACATTTCTGCAAACTACAAAACAGAGCCATGACAGCTCCAAATAAAGTGTGTATATTATGGGAAACCATGCCAATGACCAAATATATGGCCATTGGCATAGAAAACAGTTTCAAAAAATAAAAAAAATAACTTATTTTTTTAGACGATTTCGCCTGTTTAAGCATAGGGCAGTGGTGCACAAACGGGATTGGGCCGAAAATATAAAAAATAACCTGAAATAAGCATTCAAACCAAAATCACTATTTTGCTGTTATACTCAATGGCAGGCAGAAGACAACATGGCCAGTGAATAGTGGTTGCTAAGGGGGGAGGGTCAGTGTGGGACCTGTCACCATGCATTAGCATGCAATCCTATGCAAATGAGGCAATAATACTGAATCCCAGATTTCCCCTCAATGCTAGTCAGCACCCAACAGTGTAAGTGCAGGAATAGCATGGTTCAACCCTAAGAGCTAACTGACATCATAGGGGTGTGTGTCAGGCATACTGTAAGTGAATTGGAGCCCTGCAGCTCGGGTTTGCCCTTAGCTTAGCAGAGCTAAGAAAGGGGGTGTGTCTGAGGCTGCCTAGCACTCTTTACATTGCCTAAGTAGGAGTCCATGCCATGCACCGGGATTTAAAAGAAAAAAAAAGTAAACCAGGAAATAGCAGCTCTGTGCACATTTGAGCACTGTATTTGCGCAGCGCACCCCTGGACTTAAACAGGAAGGCAATGGGAAGGGAAAACAGTAGTAGAAAAGTAATCAAGGAGAACTAGCATAGCTGGCAGGTGAAATGTATCAGAATCAACCAATTACACAGGCAGCAGCTCAGCCCAGTACACTATTATAAACTATGCAAACATCTTTCCCTCTGGTTTTTCCCAGATACTCTACACCACCGGTGTATACAAGCAGGGAAATTTCAACAAACAAAAACAACAAAATGATAAGGGCTGCAGCAGCTATCATACATCAACATGTGGAAGAGGTTGAGGGTGGTGAGGATGAGAATGCTGTCGAAAAAATCCACAGTGAGGAGATGGAGAAGAGTGTACAGACCCAGGGTAACCTACTAGGGGCTACATGAGCTGGAGATAGTGGAGCGCTATAGGGTGGACAGGGACCTCCTACAGCAAATTGTTGAGCTGTGCCGGCCACATCTGATACACAGGACTAACAGAGGGGAACCCATCCCAGTGGATTCCAAGCTATGTGTAGGCCTAATAATACTAGCCACAGGTACCTTCCAAAGGCCAACTGGGGATATTATGTGGATCTCACAGGCATCAGCATCCAGGGTACTCCACCAGTTCCTGGATGCCATGTCAGCACAGATATTTCCCCAACACCCGTGAGGCATTGGCCAGCAATATGTATCTCTTCCACCAAATAGCAGAATACCCTGCAGTAGTGGGTGCTATAGACTGCATGCACATATGCATCAAAGCACCACCCAGTGAGTGGGGTAGGACCTACATCAACTGCAAGGACTTCCCCTCCATCAACTGCCAGGTCATGTGCGATGCCCATGGCATTATAATGAATGTGTGTGCTGGCTGCCCTGAAAGTTATCATGACTCCCACATCTGGCATCTGTTGCAGTTGTACCAGAGATTTGCCAATGGGGACATCCCTTACTTTCACCTAGTGGGGGATGCTGGTTACGCACTGGAGCCGTGGCTGATGACACCCATCAGAAATGCACACACACCCGAACAGGAACTCCATAATGAGGCACATGCACAGACCAGAGTTATAATAGAGCACGTGTTTGGGATGCTCAAGTCACAGTTCTGGTGCCTGGACACATCCGGTGGAGCCTTGCAGTACTCACCAGCTACATGTACTCAAATTGTCATTGTATGTGCCATGCTACACAATATGATCCTGCAGAAACAGCTGCAGCAGGAACAGCATGGGGCATGGCCACACAGTCCCCCACCATTGCCAAGGCCTGCACAGACACAGAGTGACTTGGAGGAGGAATAACCTGAGCCTGCCCCAGTGGGCTGAAGGAGGCATGTCCAGTATGCCCTGGCCTTGGCAAAGAGGCAACTCATAGCACATACACTGACACAGTAGGGACCAAGGGAATGACACCTCTCTCTGATTCGCACATACAGTAAAAGGGATGCCAAACATGACACTATCTGTGCTCAACCATGTATAGGGCATGTACTATGTGCATCCAACATAGAGAGCCCTTCAGCACTATCCTCAATACTGGGACAGCCACAAGGTAAGTCACTCTTCTTACCAATTGCCGAATGTTGTATGTGCTGTTACTTGTATCTATGGTATGGATGTGAGCATGCAAGGGAATTGGGTGGCTGAATGGGATGCCAGCAGATAGTAGACACCTATAGTGGCAGCATGAGATCTGTAACAAATACTGGTGTCAGCATAGTAGCCAGTACTGCAGATGGTGACAAAACCCACTGCATGAAATGTGCTGGGCCACATGTGTGTCCATATGACACACACATTCCAGTCAGAGATGCTCACATACCTAACAACAGTCTCAGCCAGCAGGACAGGTGTAGAGAAACACAAACAAAGGCTGTGCTAAGGCCTCTGAATGATGGCTATGGGTACCCCCCCCAGGCCTACACAGACAGACTACATCAGGTCAGGCAGTGGAATGTTAGTTTTGAAGGGTAAGAAGTCAGAAACTGATATGTAGGTAAATCAAACCTAAGACCTGTAGTACACTGATATGCCTCTAGTCAGCATGATAGGTAGAATACAGAATGAAATGGAGTACCTGACATACCAGTACAGTCATAGCAAATGTGTACAAGTGTCAGGTGTGCCCCCTCATTCCTATGTAGAAATGTAGTAACAGTCTGGTGTGCCCCCCCCCCAGTCCGATGTAGACACATAGTAACAGTCAAGTGTGCCCCCCAGTCCTATGTAGAAATGTAGTAACAGTCAGCTATGTCCCCCAATCCTATATAGACATGTAGGACCAGTCTGTTGTGCCCCCCAATCCGATGAAGACACATAGTAGCAGTCAGGTGTACCCCCAATCCTATGTAGAAATGTAGTAACATGTATGTGTAGGTATAATACCAGAAGAGCACAGAGTACCTGAGGTAGCCAAGGTAGCAGGATAGATTGTTGCATTTGTACAATATGCAGGTATGCATCTGTTAGGTTGGTGTGTGTTTCATAGTGCATAAGAGTGGTCAGTATGTATGCATGGTGAGGTTTGTTCTGATGGCCATTGTCCAGTACTGCTGATGACAGGTCCAAGTCCTCACAACTGCAATGCCAAACACAATGCTCCCCAGTATAACACATTCTAGCAGTAAGCCATTGTAAATTTATGGAGGTAATATATGCCACCATCTGAAAGATGGAAATGGCATGACTGTTGGGCCAGATATACAAGCAGCACACAGGGGAAAGTACCCCAGACAGACAGTGCATAATGTTTAACCATTAAATGGACACACCCTTGGAATTGTACTTACAGGTTTGCAGCACATTATCTGGGCTTGTATTAGGGAATACTGATGTTGTCTGGCCAAACACTCACTGAACGCAAAGTTCATAGGAATGATGTATTGAGAAACAGCTGATGTCCTTGCACAAGCCAGCATAAGTGGAATGCCCCATGCATATCTGTGAGTCAGATGCAAGTAGTGTCCATAGCACACATGCAGCCAGCTCACCCAACCAACACCCACAAGTATCTCTCTGGTCTTATCCCTGCTGTTGGGAATGGGTATATTATGACCCCCTCCTTCTGTGTATGGCAATAGGGAAAGAATGCAGCATGCAGTGCAGTTGTCCCATGCAGGTGTGTCCCTAGCTATAAGCAGCACCCTGCCAGCATCCATACCACTTGATCAATACTGACAGAAAGTATTGGCATGAACACTTAACACACCTAACGTGCCACCCCAGTGGAATATACTGTAATGCAGTCTGGGACTATAGGACTGACAGAATGCAGCGGCCTGCTACAGCTGGCCTGCATCACTACCAAATGGCTACTGTCCTCTGCCATAGGTCTGTGTCTCACCCATGCTACCAATGTATGTTATGTCATGTACTCACAAATAACAACATAACACAGTCCACAGAACCCATATGCAAGGCCATGTGGACAAACCACAGTAACATGTCCACCATGTCCCACTGCATGAGCTGTGGACCAACACCAATATACTGCTGTGATGATGTGATAACTATAGGGAAAGTATCAGAGAAAGTTTGCATAATGTATGGAAGAGGATAGAATAATGGGGGGTGGGCACATGGGCAGCATGGAATGTACGAAGTTCAAACCACAGCACTATACACATGCTATCCTTGGCTGCAAACACAAGAATGGCTGGCTACAAACCTGCTAAACCACAATGGGGGTAATGTCCTGACTTATGACCCTTGCCTCTGGGTAACTTGTGTGAATCTGTACAGCTGTGAGGTATCACCACAGCAAGATAAGGCCATACTGTCACGTCAATGGATGTGCAAGTATGGGATCCTCTGACACCACTGTACCAAGGTGCTGAACCAGTTACACAGACCCAGCAGCAAGTGTCTGCAGCTCCCCCTCCAGAATGGCATTAGTTTGCAGAAATATTTAGGCATTTTATCACAATACTGAACACAACTGCAGTCAACCTGTGTTCCCCAGGACATCACTGTGAGCAGAAATATCTATATGACAGTACTTGACATAAAACATCACAGTGTATAACAGTACATGTATCTGAATATCTCTGCTAACACCAGGTCCATGTAGCAGAAGCAGCACAGACACAATTACCTACAGTACCCACTATCCCTTGCCCAGTTTGACCCATATTGTCAACTGATATACAGAGATCCTGCAGAAACAGTTTGCTAGCTGTAGGTGTAGAACACAAACGTCTGCACTGGAGTACAATCTCCCTGAAATGGATCCACACATTCAATACAGAAGGGCATACTGGGCATGCTTCCACACTTAGAGACACGAAGGCAATGTCAGACAACAAAATACTGAAAGGTCATATTGGGCATGTTCACACACTTGAAGAAACGAAGCCCATGTCTGGCAACAACAGTGGACCCTACATATCTGACAGTTGCAGATGTTAGTGCATACACTCTTCAGTATGCACCAATCATGTTTTGCACACACACTGGATAGGAATACACAAATATATCCAAGGACAACACACTGTAATATGCCAAAAGTATACATACATAGATGCGTGGAAGAGAGTGACAGTGACAAAGAGCCTTCGGTCACGAGGCCTGCCCCACCCAGCACACAGCCGAATGTCTGCAACCACATAATGTGTAAATGTCACTCACCACGGACATTTGCCTCTGGAATCCCTCAGCATTATAGACTCTGTGGTGCTAGTGCTAACTGTGCAACTTGACTGTGCAAGGCAGTATTCATCTAGCAGTTGTATACACATACCTGTGGAATATAAACCTGTGTGTGCCTGCGTGTGGTGTGTCTGCCTCTAGATGAATGGGTTATGGCCCATGCACACACACTGCCCTCCCCATTGCCCTACTATGGCAAGCCTGCTGATGTCAGTCACTTTGAAATACACCTTTGGGGAAGAGATAGCCCAGTAATCTCTGTGGCATGTCCTATAACTGTGTCATGCTGTAGTGTGATAAATTAGTTAGGTAGAAGTTATAATCCCAGATGTGGCAACTGTGTGTGTGTGTGTGTGTGTGTGTGTGTGTGTGTGTGTGTGTGTGTGTGTGTGTGTGTGTGTGTGTGTGTGTATGTGTGTGTTTGTCTGTGTAGAGGTCAATGCTTTTTAGGTTAGTCACATTCACTACAATTCAAATGCCCTACTTTGGCATGCCCGCTGATGTTCACTTTGAAATACACCTTTGGGGAAGGAGTAACTCAGTAATCTCTGTGGCGCATCCTATAACTGTGTCATGCTGTAGTGTGATAAACCAGTTAGGTAGGAGTTCTAATCCCAGACATGGCAACTGTGTGTGTGTGTGTGTGTGTGTGTGTGTGTGTGTGTGTGTGTGTGTGTGTGTGTGTGTGTGTGTGTGTGTGCATGTGTGTGTTTGTCTGTGTAGGGAGCAATGCTTTTTAGGCTAGTCACACTCACTACAATTTCAAATGCCCTACTTTGGCATGCCTGCTGATGTCATTCACCTTGAAATACACCTTAGGGGAAGGAGTAGCCCAGTAATCTCTGTGGTGCATCCTAGAACAGCGTAATGCTGTAGTGTGATATAGTAGTTTGGTAGGGGTTCTATTCCCAGACATGGGAAGTGTGGATGTTTGTGTTTGTGTTTGTTTGTCTGTGTAGGTAGCAATGCTTTTGAGGCCATTCACAGTCAATATAACCTCCATTGCCCTTTTTTTGGCAAGCCTGCTGATGTCATTCCCTTTGAAATACACCGTTGGGGAAGGAGTAGACCAATCTCTGTGGTGCATCCTATAACTGTGTAATGCTGTAGTGTAATAAACTAGTTAGGTAGGAGTTCTAATCCCAGATGTGGCAAGTGTGTGCTTGTCTGTGTAGGAATCAATGTTTTTTTAGGCTAGTCACACTCGCTACAATTCAAATGCCCTACTTTGGCATGCCTGCTGATGTCATTAATTTTGAAATACACCTTTGGGGAAGGAATAGTCCAGCAATCTCTCTGGCACATCCTATAACTGCATAGTGCTGTTGTGTGATAAACTACTTAGGTAGAAGTTCCAATCCCAGACATGACAACTGGAGACTTGGAGTGAGTGTCTGTGTTTGTAATTCGTATCCTGTGTGGAGGTGGCTGTGAGTATGTAACAAGTGGACTCATTGTGGAGCAGGTTTTGGAAACTTTTTATATGGTGGGCCTATTATATGTCAAAATGTCCACCTTACAAGGATAACAGATGTCAAATAGCTGAGAGGCTGGGGTTGCCAATCCATACCCCTACATGTGACATCAAGGCCTGGCGAACAAATTAAGCAACCCTTGTATTACCTAGAGAACACTCTCAACCCATGTCTCATACACAAACACACTTGCCTAGGCAACAACCACTTTGTTGGTAGTACCCTGCATATTGCCCACAGATAGTAACCATGGTGTGATTGCAGTGGACTACAGATGGCATGGCACCACTTTCCATCACTACAATAGGCACATAATTGCAGACAGTGTGCCTTCACTATGTTCCCCTCTGGATGCCTACAACAACTGCAGTGCCTTCAAATGTGACCCACAATGGACATACCACACCTTAAACACATGCCCTGTATGGACAGATGCCATTGACACCAGGGAACACCTGTATCATGCTATCAAGGTAGGTGCAGGGTCAACCTGGTGTCCATTACCAGTTCCCACCACATGAGGTCAGGACTGGCATATCTGATGATAACAATCTGTGTACACAACATGGGCCAGCCACCCAGGTACAGTTCCACAAGTCACTAAGCATGCATGTGAGATATGTGCACATCCCAGACACCATCCATGTCATGGACTATAGAACACATACATGGCAAGCATTGCACAGCACTGGCCACACACAACAGTAACTCAGGTGACTGGATGCTGAATACAATACCCACATGTGTGGGCCAATCCAGATACTACACCCCGGAGCTACACTGCAGACCATTGTCATGTGGCCTGATGCCAAGGTATACCCATCACCTAGCTGTGTACAGCCTTCTGGCACATTCAACCACTACACACCTGTGAAGCAATGCACCCGTACATGTCAGTACAGGCACCCTGTGTCTGTGTGCGTGTGTGTGTGTGTGTGTGTGTGTGTGTGTGTGTGTGTGTGTGTGTGTGTGTGTGTGTGTGTGTGTGTGTGTGTGTGTGTGTGTGTGTGTGTGTGTGTGTGTGTGTGTGTGCGTGTGTGTGTGTGCATGTGTGTGTGTGTGTGTGTGTGTGTGTGTGTGTGTGTGTGTGTGTGTGTGTGTGTGCAGTATGATGCTTTTGACCCCATTCACACTCACTACAACTCCCATTGGCCTACTGAAGCATGTGATCTGATGTCAGACACCTTCTTATACCCTTTGCCAATATACCATCCTGATAACCCCTGTTGTGCATGTATTACCTACGTATTACTGTATTGTAGCAAACTAGCTAGTTAGGAAGTCTATTCCTGACACTGCCAACTGTGTCAGTGTGTGTGAGTCCCTAAGAGAGTGTGGTTGTGTTGACGCTGACACCTGTTCATGTGGACAGGCATGTGTACTGCACCTACCTTATCGCTCCTATATCACTGTTGCAGATGTCACTCATCATCAGCTATATGTTTGGACACCTCCCCAACTTGTTAGCTATGTGGTGCATGCAATAACTACATAGACATGTGATAGCAATACATAGTCAGTCAGAAGTTTGAAACCTCATACTGGTAGGTGTGTGAAACAAACATGCTTAGGTTTTACTCTCCCACCTCTTCCTGACTTACTTTGCCTGTGTCTGTCTCTCTCACACCCTGTGGATAAGTGCACCTGCTTTGCTTAGGCAACAGTTTGTGTTTTGTATGTGATGCTAATGATCAGCTGATGGCTTCTGCATGAATTGCAGTTCCCCTCTAGCTGATTGCATGTGGAACAGCTGTGGTAACATTCCCATAGCCAATTGCATGGAAATACACTCCAATATCTAGGAACATCATGTGGGTGTTGGGCCTTTTCATTCACTGTGAGCAGGACCTCAATTTGGTGTTTGGCAAACAGCATCACAGATGATATTGTGATTTACCTCTAACAACATACACCATGGAAACAGGCCAACAGACAGGAGGGGGATGTGCCAGACATGACTACAGAATGTAAGTGTTGCTCTTCTGCATTTGTAGTAATGTCAGTTTAACAGGGTGTGTGTGGATATGGCTGGTCTATTTGATTTAATACATATCATGACAGTGTTATGTGTTTTAAGAAACTTTCACCTGTAGGGTTATCTGCAGACTGGGCAGTGTGTGGAGTGTTATGTTTCTTGTGTTTCTCATAGAACACCTATCTTAGAACTGCAGAAGCATAGTCTGAGGATTGCAGTCTGTACATAGTGACAGCTAAGAGAGCTACTTACTTCATATCCCTCATAGGACATATGTCACAACAAACCCTGGTACGACAGTAAATATATGAGGTTATCACAGCAACATGCCAATATTGGCTGCGTGTTTGTGGCAGCAGCCACAAGTCTGTCAACCTTTGTACATATGTCATGCAGTAAGAGGTGCATATGTTCTGTACACCATTATTTATTGACATCATACCTGATAACAAGCCAGTCAGATATCAGACTGCTAGACATGTTATGTATAGTAGGGGTTATTTCAGCGTACATAACCTGTGCATTCTGCAGTTGTGTGGACAGTAATGGGGTCTGTGTACTTATGATGATTTTTGACAGTATGTGTATTGTGCATACGTACCTTGGGCTGTGCACATTAAGTGGTAGATGCCATTGCTCTTGGTCCTGTTCTCTCTGACATTACATGCTGCTCCAGTGTATGGTACCCTATTGGCTCACATGTCTGTGGGGCCAAATACACACGCGTCCTGTACCACAGACAGGCATCGGACCGCACTGTGTCGTAACACAGTTTATGTAGGGTTAGTGTGTGAGTGGCACATACGAGGATGGTGTTTATCAGACAGTCCCTATAGTGTCATATTAAGCTTGCATACCATATGTGGCTGTGGCTGTGTTCACATTGGTTGTGGATATGCACTTTCTCACAGGTGTCTGTTACTCTTTGCTGTGACATGCATGTAGAGCCTGCTATATTTGCAGGTACATGTTTAGTCCTTCATACAAAATGTAGTCAAGTGTTGTGGCAGTCTGCCTGCAGTTTGCACAGTGCTTTGTGACATGCCTAATAGCTTAGTGTAATTACCCAGTGTGCTATGTCCAGTTATTTGCAAGACATACTGCTGCCAGGCCACCATAACTGTTGTGTATTTCTGACAAAGCAGTAGGATTCTGTACAGATGTATGTCATTAGCTACTGGGTAGTATATGGCCATGTGACCTCTGCAGGACAGACTGGTGTGTGTGAATGCATAAACCGTGTGGGCATATGTAGTCCAGTATTTACGTGGTATACCCATGTACATGGCTGTTAACTTCCACATTGTGAGGCATAGTCCACACATCTCGCATGAAGGGGATCTGTGTACATCTCTGTACTGACCACAGAGTACCAGAATGCCCACATATGTTGGTCATATCTGTGCTGTAGTCCACAGGATCATTACTTTGCTAGCAGTGGTACTGTACTATGATGTCCTTAGGATGTCTGTCAGTAGCCAGTGGCGCACATGTCAAAAGCAGATGTGACTTCCCACACACAATATGTCTGTTAAGACAACCCCTATTACAGTAGCAGCAGTCTACATATATACCTGCAATACATGCATGACATCTCCTTGCTCTAAGAAGTTGGGACTATTGGTGCTGAGGTAGGACTCCACTCCATGTTCTGGACATATAGTAAACATATATGTAGATATATATATATATATATATATATATATATATATATATATATATATATATACATACAGATATATATATATACATATATATATATATATATATATATATATATATATACATATATATATATATATATACATATATGTACATATATATATATATATATATATATATATATATATATATATATATATATATATATATATATATATATATATATATATATATATATATATATATATATATATATATATATATATATAGATAGATATATATACACATATAAGAACTCAATTATATACATATACACAGCAATATATATATACACATATACAGCTATATATATATATATATATATATATGCACATATAGTTATATATCAGCATAAATAGGTATATCTGATTAGATATGTATGCACATATAATTATGGATATCTACATATATATCATCATAAATATGTATATCTGTAAACATAGGATATATATATATATATATATATATATATATATATATATATATATACAGAGAGATCTAAAAATGGCCATATATATGATGCACTATACAGATGTGTAGAAATACATATGTATGAATATATGTGTGTATGTACATGTAGATATATATCTACCTATGTATATGTATATATCCATATTCCTGTCATGTGTAAACATCACTGTTGTGTATACCTTCCCAGATGTATCTCACCGTATGTATCTGATATGTGTATATTTAGATATAACAACATATGTGATGCAACAGTAATATCAATAACAAGTACTACACAATTATGGAAGTCAAAGCAATTGTTCAATACTATTCAATATGTATACTAGCAGATATATTGGAAAAACAACAACTGTCTTCACAGCTGTCATTGCATAGTGGTTAACTGTTGTGACTATAGTGTACAGGGTCCTGGGTGCAAGGGCTGTGTATTTTGTTGCTGGGCAGAACAAGGGCTGTTGGATACAGAGTGGTTAAGGCAGTTTTGAGCAGCTTTAAGCACAATTTCGAGAAGCTAAGCGGTGCTAAGGTACAGTTAAACATACAGGCACTTACACCATGTAGGCTTTGCTTATGAGTGCGCAGATGTGCATAGCATTTATATTGCAGCAGTGCTGACACTTGCTATGCACGGCTCATCCCTGGTAACCAATGCTCACATCCCAGTCTGATAACATAGCAGGGTAATGTCAACTGTAATAGGTGTATGTAATGCCATGTACATAATATACATCTATGTGCTGTCAGTACAGTAGCAAGGGGTGTGAGTGTCATGTCTGGGACACTCGAGTATATAAGATCTGTACAGCACTGTTATCTGTGTGAATGTGTTACATACAAGGGTAGTAACCCAGGTTACATGCTGTCACACTGACATGTAGTGTATCATGGCGGTACTACTGTTGACAGTGCTTTCCCAGGCAAGAGTAGCTTGCTAAATGTAGTACTGACAACAAGCACCCCTGCAGGCATAGCTGGACTCTGAGGCCTCACCGTCGTGTTCCTGGTGTGTGAGCTGTGTCACAGCATATATCCCCTATGGGACAATAATCTGACATGTGGAAAGTAACTGTAGACTACTGTCTGTACAGCACATGTTAGTGAGGGCTTCCAACATGTTGTAATGGCATAAATATTGGTGTTAGACATCAATCTGTCGACACATTCATCCTACTGCATAGCTACTTTTAAAGATGATGTATGTCAGTCTCTGTACAGATGTGCAGATGGCACGTATCCAGCTTGGATACATACAGGCAACCTATGCTTGACTGACACTGACATTTCTGCCCAGCTGTGTTATAACTGGCACATATAGGGGACAACACCCTGTACGCACCACATGCCACGGGTACCTCAACTACACTACCACAGTCCTTGCTTGGGTGCAGGTCTCCATCACAGATACCAACCATATGTTGTAATACATGTTGCATACATGTCAACTGGGTCACCTCAGTGGCCATTTGCAGGAGGCACCCAGAGGATTGGCTGATGCATGTCACCCTCACCCTGAGAGTCACCACAGTGGTGTCTGCTGATGGATTGCCTGCTAGCACATGGCAGGTGGCATGATACCACTGTACACACATCCTCTACACTACCCATCTCTCCATGGACAATAGCCAGGTACACACCTATGCCCACCTGCAGTGGTGCACCCCAGTACTGACAAATGTGTACATGTGCATTACTGGGGATAGCAGTGTCTGTGTGTTAATACACCTGTAGTTGGGAATAACATGAGGGCCTTCACAACCACGGCAGCACACACTGGCATAGTAAAATGTGACTGCTGTTGTACCAGACATTACATACACCCTGTTATGCTCCTCTCCCTAATGGATACATGAGCCTTGCAGTACCAGCACAATAGTATTGTATAAATGGGTCGATAGGCATGGGATACTCATTAAGTTCTGGCAAGTGTGTGTATGTGTGCATGTCTGTATATCTGTAGGGTACAGCATTCCGAGGCCACATACTCCTATTACAGTACGCATTGCAACACAGTAGTATGGATAGTGTTATTGTTGCCCATAGGTGAGGCATCTCAATGCAACACCCTATTATGCCTGTGGCATGTGCATTAGATGCATATCCCTGTAGTACCACTGTTGGGATGTACAATGAGGTGTATTGCAGTTGTGGGCAATGTGTGATGGTGGGTATGTCAGAGTGTCAGCATGGGCTCCAGTGAGTACAATATCCACTCTGGGATGTGGGTGCTGTGTACACTGTCATTACACCATAGTACACTTGATATATGTCCCATGTACCACTGTATCGTGACCACTGTGAACATCAACCATACAGGTAACTGATGCCACAATCCATCCCAGTTGTGCATGTGCTCTGTGCAGCCTACCTGTAACACACTGGACACACCGACAAGTTAGTTAACACCGATAGGCCCAGGTCTCTCAGATGTGTGTCTGCCTGTTATGTGTCTGTTAATGTGTATATGATGGTATGTCACACTATGTATTGTCCATATACAACCATTACATCCCCATTACCATACTGTACATGTCTGGGGATGTCCTGCATGTAACATGTAACCAGGAACACACCTCACACTAAATGTTGTGTGGTGTGTGCAATGAAAGCCACAGACTTCAGTAGCACTACATACCTAGGTAGGGGTCTAGTCCCAGTGTTGTCAAGTAAGAGTGTGCGTGTATGTGGATAGATCTACATCAGGTTGCTGATTATACATGCCCCAGTGGGTCACCTGTCCATGTGGCACAGGCAATAACTGTTATACAAACCTGTGACATGTGTTCAATTGTACCCAGGATATGTCACAGCCATGGTGTCACCACAGTGCCATACCCCTTGTGGACCATCCTCCTGCTGACACATGTACACCTACAAAACAAATGGATAACATTATGGACACCACAATCACTCAGTGATACTAACAGCTATACTGCATCATGGTGGGACAGCTACACTACCTGACATGTATGCATTAAACATTACTCCTGACAACATATTACATAGCTGTAAATTGGTACACTGTAGTACAGTCACCATGTGCATCAGAACTATATCAGCCTGTCTCTGCATCAATGCTATGGATGACAGGGATGTGGCACAGGTATCATCCTATGCACAGGGTGTGTTGTTGGTTTGCCAGAGACTGAGAGTGGGCCATATGTTTGACACCATGTGTGTGGGTGAGGGGTGTAAGTAGTTGAAATGGGCATGGTGATGTGGTGTGTGTAGGTATGGGGTTGCCCTAGGTGTGTTTGTATAGTGTGTGTGTATGCATGCACACAGTTCTGCCATGTGGCTGCCCTATACTGGTGTTTCTTGGAGAGCTGCAGACCATACCTGGCAGGGTGTGCAGTTCACTGCCTCCAGCCACAGACATGCAGACTGTACCCACCAGGGGTTCCATGGGCACGTCCAGGTACAGGCCTCGATGTGCTACTCTCCCCTGATGATGACAGATGTCTGCTGGAACTAGGTCCCTCCTGGGACTGGCCAGGGCCACATGCACGTGGCCTGGTGTGGTGTGGACAGCACCCCCCCCACAGTGCTGGGGCTGGTATTGCCATTATGGGAGCATCTTGGTGTCTTAGCACAGCAGTTGTTGTTGCTGGCCTACATCCATATGGCCATTGCCACACTCCCACCACATGTTCGAGCATGGACAAACCATGGTTGATGAGGCCCACCATCTCACCCAACTGTCTATCCATGACCTCAGTATAATCATGGAGAGCACCAGAAAGTTCATGGAAGTCGTTGCTTGCAGATGAGACAGTAGCCCTCTGCAGCCTCAGGCTCTGTCTGGTGTACAGTTCCATACATGCCTGCGCTCCCATGACAGTCTGAAACATGTGCCTGGTGGTACCAGTTGTGGCGCTTCTGCCAGGGGCATGATGACCAGCGGCCCTACCATGAGCACCCCGGTACATCTGCCTATGTGGTGCCCTGCTGGACACCTGGCTATGCCTGCTGTGACCAGACACAGTAAGCATAGATACCACACTCTCCTGTGCACTGCCACCAACCACCAACTGTCCCTCTGCTATGGCCACTGGTGAATGGCTATGGCCACTGGTGAATGGGTATGTATAGGCACTGTAACTGTGTGTGGGGTTGGGATGTCTAAGAGGGGGATGTCAAATGATGGTGCAGTTTTGGCCTCTGAGAACCCTGCCTGTGCCTCAACAGTACTATCATCATCTTCAGTGTCTGCATGGACACCAGCATCAGATTGCATGCAGGAGGGACCCTGACCCACCTTGACACCTGTGGAGGAAAACAACAAATGCACTTTAAGATCTGTGCAGCATTGCATAACAGTACACACATACATACACACACACACACACACACACACACACACACACACACACACACACACACACACACACTGTCATTCCACCTTAATACTTACCTGTCCCTGAGTTTACAGACAGTCTCACGTTTATTTACATAAGTTCCCCATCCTGCCTCACACTTGGTAACATGCACTCATTATTACCACTCATGAACGTAGCATTCCTCTAAATGCCTAGACTAGTGATCACAACACAAGACCTGTTACTCCATTACCTCCTTGACTTGAGTGGAGTAGGTTTTACATGGCCTCACTGCTGTCACCCAGTGTTCACCCTGGGTATGTCCAGATATCATGAGCATGACCCTTATATATTAGGGGCTACTATGTTCACTCCATAATGTCAGTACACTGGAGTCTCATATGTAACTATTGCTCAGTACATGCCAGATCTGCTGTTCAATCAACTTAGTATGTGGACAACAGTAATATATGGATACACTCCCTGGTGTTGTCTAGTAATTCCACAATGCATCTGTAGTGCTGCATACATGGGAAGTCATTCACCTTTCCGCAGATTGCAATATTAAGAGTATACCTGTTGTCTACTTTCCCTCCCAATGCATGTTCCATGCTACAGACCTTATTATACTAACAGCTGTCCTGTGATTACATATCAGACAAGTATTCCTGGTGTCTCATGTGTCAGTCCATGACCATGTACTGCATGATCTCAAAGGAAGTGCTGCCATATGAACAACCCCACAATCACACATGTGCATACATGGACACCCACACAAACACACACACATGCACACACACATCCTACATGCATCAACCCCCTCCACTCCACCAGATTGCACTTACAGATGAAATAGCCCCTCACCCACACACACACACACACACACACACACACACACACACACACACACACACACACACACACACACCTACAGATAAGGTTGCACAAAGATAGTACACGCAGTCCTTCCATTACCCATCTGTCAATGTGCATAACATATGGTACTCAACAGCATGCAGTGCAGCTATAACCAATCCATGCTAGCAACAGTATACATGTGTGTGATGCATGGGCTGTGTTAGTAGGTGATGTCCCTTCCCCTGGAAAACACTGCACCCATGTACACAGTATTACAGTTCACCTGTTCTGCACCCTGCCATGTACTGTGCACCAAACCTCACATGTGTACAAACCATTGCTGAATGTGTATTACTGTGTCAGTTATGTCTGCTCTAATGGTCACAGCCCCTATGTGTTTGAGTGACACATACCTGGGATGATATGTGGACAGATGTCATTTGTGAATGCCTGATGTCTGGTTTACAGATCTCAACATCAGTGGTGCATGTATGACCAATACCATACTATTAGGTTTACCTTTATAACAGCGAAACACAGTGGTGCAATTGCTCATATGAGCAAATCGGAACCACGAAAATGAAAACACCCACAGTTTGAAATGTTCGAAAATCAGCAAATCAAAAAGCAGATTCGCTGATTTTGAACATACATGTCGACAAAAAATTTAATGAAGTGTAAAGCAGGAGAAAGCCCCCCTGCATCCTCCATATGGGGGGCTGCACCCCCCACACCCCCCTACTTTAATATTCTAATTTTGAGATTGCACTACAGTGGGGATCCCCACTATAGTGCAATCTGCCCCAAATTGTCGAATGTGCAATGAGCAAATGTCACTGCATTCGCTCATTGCACATTCACAAACTTTGCAAACTGCCTTTCGGGCAATTGCTGTTCGCCCCTTGTGCAATACGCACACATGAATGTAAACCTACTATTACACTGACAACCGTCATACCTTACTGTGGCTATGGGGAGTGTACACACCCTTATTGATATGACGCACTCTTCCTTGATATGCCATGGGACCACATCACTGCATATATTAACATTACATGAGCCTGATATGTAACATATGTCCTGTATATTCACATGCAGTGTCTAAGAAATGTGTTAGGTGTGCAGATGCTGACCATGATGCATACACTCCATGGGTGCATATGTGTGCACGTCCTTATCATGATGGTTTGTTGCACCTATTGTTATGTGTACTACAGCAGTCACTATTCCTGGCAGGAGTATACTAGCATGAGCCATCTGCATTTGCCAGTATATGGTCAGTCTACCCTACACATGTCCCCCAACTCTGCATGATTGCAAGGTCTACTCATGTGCACATCCCTTGGAGTTCACACACTGCCGACACTATTGCTGTGGAGTTAGGGTTATGTCTGCCACAGTTCCTGAACCTGATTGTGTGCAGATACAGCCATTCTTAGCATTCTTAGGATCCCTGCTGCAGTGCAGTGGTGTGTCATGATGACACACGCTCCCCACCTTTTGCTGTTTTGCAGATGCTTGACAAGTATGGCCTACACATGTGTGTCAGTTTGCATTGTCCCAAGCACTGAACACCATGTGTAACAGCCTAGTCCCAGCTAATAATGTGGACCACAGTATTATGTTATACCATAGTGTAGATCTGTAGCAGTTGCCATTGTAATACTGGTATATACACTGCTGTTGCGCTGTATAAGGGTGATGTTTCATACATGTCCCTACTGTAAGCCATGTGTCCCACCATTATGTTCATCCCTGTGGACACATTTTACAATGACTGGATGTTAGTTATCTTGCAGGTGTCTGACATACCCTTCAAATACCCCATCATGGTCACCACTGTGATGCAGTGCATTTAACAGCAACAATATGTGAACATGTACGGCATGCATTATGGGTAGGCGTGTTTATTTATTTTTATTTTTATTTTTACATTTGATTATCGAGAAAGTCTGACGGGATAGAATGTCCATTTTCAGCAGAGGCCCGAGGAGAAAAGCTCCACATAGAACAAAGAAAGAAAATATGTTTAAAGTAAAGATAAAAAAACAAGAAAGATTATAAATAAAAAAAAAAAAAACAGCTGTACGTAGAGTAAAGAGCTTGTAGGATTTTTAGTCTGGGGCAGAGCAAGTGCAGAGCCATTTAGTGGCAAGGTGGATTTTTAGTGTTTGTTTTAATTTAATTAGCGTAGTGCTAGATGTGATGCTACTAGGTAGAGAGTTCCAAATCTTAGCAATATAATGAGAGTAGGTGGACTCTTCAGCACGATTGTGTGCTGTTGAGATTTGTATGAGGGGCTTATCATTCGACCGCAGCATTCTGCCACAGGAATAGGGCTGTAGCAAGTCTTGTAATGATGGAGTTTTTACAGAATGTTATAAGATTTTGTAAGCCATGTTAAGCTGAGACAAGTGTAGGAGATGAGGAAGTTCTAACCAGCGTAGCTTCCTTAGGGCAGAGCAATGGTGTGATATCATTGTCGAGTTTGCTGCATATCTAGCTATTTTATTGTAGCAGGCTTCTAGTCTTACCAGCTCAAGTTTCCCAAGGTTATTAAATACAGGTGATGCATATAAAAGAGTTGAGGTCAAATGAGTTTGGGCAATAGCTATTTTTGTGCTATTTGTGAGATATTGCCTGTTCCTATATAGTGTACCTAGTTTTTTGTGTACTTTCTTAATTGATTGAGAGATATGGATGTCAAATCTCATATTAGTGTCAATTTCGACCCCTAGTAGTTTGGTATGTGGGGAGGGAGTGATACTAATGTTATTTCTGGAGACAATCTGAAAAGATTCTGTGTTTATAGTAGCTTTGTTAGGATGGAATAGCATGAGCTTTGTCTTGTTGGAGTTTAATAATAAGCAGGAATTTATTAGCCAGTACTCAGTTTTGAGGAAGGATGATTGAGTGAGTACCTGCAGTTCAGAAAGGGTACTGGCAGCACACAATACTGTAGAGTCATCAGCATATTGAATAACTGTGGCAGAGGAGGCCACAGTACAGAGCTTGTTAGTAAATATGGAGAAAAGCAGGGAGCCAAGAATAGATCCTTGAGGAATTCCTAGGGTGACGGGTAGCAAATAAGATAGACTTTGTTGCCAACGTACTGCCTGTTATCTTCCAGTTAAGTAGCTCTGAAACCATGTAAGTGTAGAGTGTGATAAAGCTACATCAGAGAGTGCATGTAGAAGTTTGTTGTGATTCACCATATCAAAAGCTTTATATAAGTCTAAAAAAATGGAGAATAAATGCTTGCCATTATTTATATGGTTGTTAACTGTGTTTGTAAATGACAAAAGTGCAGAGGTGGTACTGTGGTGTGGTCAGAAGCCATGTTGAGTGCTGGATAACAACTTATTAGAATTTAAATGATCCATGAGTTGCCTATGAATAATTTTTTCAAGTATTTTTGATAGAGGAGATAGAATTGCAATAGGGTGATAGTTAGACAATTCAGTAGAATTTCCTCTCTTGTGGATTGGGGTGATGTATGAAATCTTCCAAATGGTAGGAACGTATGGTTCTAATATAGATCTGTTTATTAGAATGGAGACAGGGTATGCAATTACTTCAGCCGATAGTTTGGGGAATTCAGGTGGTAAGTGATCTGTAGCTAGAGAAGTGGGATTTAGTTTTCTAAGAGGTTTTCTAACAGTATGTAGTGCTGGTTGAAGAGAGAAGCTGTGCTTGTTTTGATGGGGTGTAGTTGTTTATGATATAATAGTAGGGCTGTGGCTATTAGAGAGTTGTAGAATAGTTTCTGTGAAATAGGTGTTAAACTGTGTTGGTATATAGTCAGAGCTATTTTTTTGTAGCGGGGGGTGGTACCAGCTTTACCAGGTCGTAGTATGTTGTTAATACCTGCCCAGACTTTTTGTGGGTTATTGTGGTGTTTAGTTTGCATATGAGAGTAATAATTTATTTTATCCTGTTTTATTTGTGTTTTTGCTTTGTTTCTTAGTTCACATTAAGACTGCCTAGTAACTTGTGATTTATTTTTTTGCCAATGTAGCCATGCTTAATCTTTTGCCTTTAGTAGAGACCTGGAGTAATTTCTTAACCATGGGGCAAACTTTGGTTTAACTCTAATAGTCCTGGGAGGGGCATGCTCATCTAGGATAGATAGGAAGGTAGTAGTGAAGTAATCAGTGGCTTCATCTAGGGGTAATACTATAAGAGGGGACCAGTTGCAGTGTCTAAGTGTATAAAGGAAAAGATCAAGGTTCATGTTTTTTTTGTTTCTTATCTGCCGATATAGTGTCAATTTAGTAGGATACAGCCGTAGACTTAGCAGGTATGTTGGGAGATGGTCACTAGGGCTGTCTGGGAGACAGCTTGAGTGAGGAGAGCAGTCAGTTCTGTTAGTAAGTATCCAATCTAGAATGGAGCATTTTAGTTGATGTTTTGTCTACGCTGGTGGGTATTTGTATGAGCTGGGTAAACTCATAAAGGTGTACATATTTAGTGGGATTTGGGCCATTACAGTTAGTCCAATCAATGTTCAGATTTCCTTATATTATTGATTCCTGGGGTAGTTTAGGAGAAATTTAATCTAGGATACTTTCTAGGTTAGATATATTATGCCCTGGGGGAATATATATGCCAATTATATTAATATGCTTTTTTAGAATTTTTGGCAAGTTTGCAGCATAGTATTTCAGCTTTACTGAAGCTTAGGGTGGTTAGATCCACAGCTATTAAATATAGATCTGTTTTGTAAAATATAGCTATGACTCCACCTTTTTTCAGCATTCCATCCAGACGAATGATGCTATAACCAGGGGGGAGAATTTCATCATTTGTTATTTGAGGTTTCAACCAGGTTTCGGTAACCACTAATATGTCTGTTGTATATAGACTAATACTAGCATGCAGGTCATGGATTTTATTGGTAATGCTTCTAATATTCAAATGCAAGAAGAGCATATCACCTTTACATCTCTGGGGAATAATTGTTAGTGGAGTGTGGTTCATGGAAGTGTTTATGTCTGAGTTTAGATTAGTGATACTGGTTTTGGGTGTATATCACCATTTAGTGTTAGTTTGTTGAATATATATGGTGTGGTCTTTGTGATAGCAAGTATAAGTTTATTGAATTTCACAGATAGTTTTGAAATAACGGGGTGTTTAATAAAGGAGAAATGCATGTAATGTGCTGTTGTGGGGTTTATGAGTGAATAATATATTTTAATGTTCATACCTTGAAGTTTGGGTACATAAGGAGTAGAGGTGACACAATTTGGGAGTGGTGCATGAAGTCTGTTTTGCTAAGAAGTAATGTGAGCAAGGGATAATAGGGTTGTTATAAGAGTAATATAACTAAAATTTAGTCTCTTGCTGCACATTAGGTCTTGAGAGGGAGTGATACATGAGTTTATGTTAGCCATTGTAAAGAATATATGGCAGATTATAAAGAGTTTGGATATCTGTAGCTGTGCCTAAGTACAAACTAAGTTGTAATTGGGTAATTGTTCAAGAGGGAGTGGCCAGTTAAGTATAAATTACAGGAAATAGGGGGTGGGTTGGAATGGGGGTAGGGTAGAGGAGCAAAATGAGCCCAAGACGGTTGTGCAACAAGTTGGAGAGAAAAGGCAGAGAGAAAACAAACAGTTTAATATAAAATAAAAAAAGGTAAATGTAGCTTGCTAAGCTATATCAGGTATAGTACCCAAATAAAAAGTTTAAAATTATGGTGTTTAAAGTCTGTTAGCTGAGGAAAGATAATCTATTCATTACTGTTAAGTAAACTGAGTAGAAGCACCTGAAAAAGAGAGGGAAAGAGAAAAGGGTAACAAACTGATCATTATTAAACAATTCGTACTATAATATTCAAGCCAATATGTGGAGGGGTTTGGTCCAGTAGTGTGCACGCTAATAAACGTGGTTAACAGAGAGAAAACAGATCATCAAATCGTAAACCTACACTTTAGTTACCCAAAGAGTTGTTTTGCAGTAATTTCCTGCTGATAATGTAAAGCATCGGCTCTTGAGGCCACAAAAGTAAGGCTTACAAAAATTGGATGACTACAGTCTAGGGGCTATACTGCTGAATTATGATGGAAAACTGTTACTTTTTTAAGTACTGTCCTGCAGCAATCTTTTTGCTAATCATGAGCAATGGCTCCTGAGCCACGAAAGTGAGGCTTTTAAGCTGAATGTCTACAACTAGAGGCTCTGATGTTGTAATGGGATACAATAACTATAGGAAGAAGAAAAGACAAAAAAAGGAGATTGCTTAGAGCAGAAATATAACCTTTAAGGAAGTAAGCCAAAACTAGCAAAAATATTGATAAACTAGCAAAGATATTGCAGTACAGAACAGTAACTTTCGGTCATCAAAATAATCACTCAGACAACGTTACTGCTCACATACAACTGTCACACCCAGTACCGTAATACAATAGTGTCAGATAGGGCTTACTAGTTAGACAGCTTTTTCATCATTGTGGAAGTACAAAATAAGTATAAATGCAAAATAAGTCTGCACCAACAATTAACAGTTAACAATGATAGGTATAGGCAGAGACAACCAGGACTAGAGTACAAACTCCACAATAGCGGGTTCACCAAATGCAAAAGATAGTAGGCAAAAAACAGCCACTAGAATCAAAACCCAACGGTATGTAGTGCAAATTATTAACTAAATTCTAGCTGTCAGAATCTAAAACTAGTCAGTGTGATATACTACTTTAACATACAGACACAACTGTTAGGTCAAAAAATAACTAGATTGTACAGTGCTTTCCAATAATATAAATACAGCAAAATATTTACCCATGAGTGTAACAAGAACACTACTAGAGGGATAAAAATGCTGCTTCATTGTAAGGCACTTGGAAGCAGTTTGAATTTTGGCACCAATTCACAGAGTATTTAAAAGTTCTGTCGAGGTTGCTGTTTGGGTTAGGAAGTATAGCACACACAATTAGCATTGACAAGGGGATACTGATATATGAAGCAGAAGGGAAAGAAATAATGAGAGGTATACTGAAAAAGGTTTAAGCAATAAGCTGGAAGGAAAAGGCAGACAGAAAACAAACAGTTTAATATAAAAGAAAAAAGTTAAATGTAGCTTGCTAAGCTACATCAGGTATAGTACCCAAATACTATACCTTATTAAAAATTGAAATTTAGGGTGTTAGATGTGTGCATGGAATATACCATAGCCATTACGTGCCCAGTGCATTGGCAAGCATGAACATAAACCATACTCACCAGCTGCAGGCTGCTGCCTTGGTGGTATACTAAAGGGAACTACATAAGAGTGTGAGAGATGTGGTGTCAGTGGCCACAGCTGTGGCATTGCTACAGGGTGGGTGCAGCATTACAGTACATCAACAGTACAAGTCCACAATACTACCACTTATACACATCTGTTTATCACTACTATGCAGCAACAGACTATATATAAATATATATATATATATATATATATATATATATATATATATATATAAATATATGACATCTCACATATGCATGATCTACCTGTACAGATGTGGATGCATATGCAACAGTGGTCTACTGTGCCCTGTGGCCTTACCTGCACACTTCTCATCTGGTGTGTGGGTAGCACCCACCTCCACAATGGTCTCTGCCAGTTGTTGGGTGTGAAGGCGGGCAGGTGCCACTAGGCTGCTGAGGAGCTCCTCAACATGTGTCGGGGGGATGGATGGCATGATCCCCCTCTTTGTGAGGTGATCCCCACGGACTGCAGCAGCATGCCGATGGGCATTGCGAAGCAAGTCAGTACAATGATGACTTACCTGCTCATAACTGCAGTGATGCAGGCCATCATTGACCCTGTGGACTAGATTGTTCCACAGGGTAGTCAACTCCTGCTGCTCATGGGCTGTCCTGCTGAATAGGACCAGGTAGGAGAAGAGGGGGAAAGCATGCCCTAAGGCAGGTAAAGGCTAGGACTGGAGTAGTGAGGTTCGGAACTTTGAATGTTGGCAGTATGACTGGCAAAGGGAGAGAGCTAGCTGATACGATGGACAGAAGGAAGGTTGGTATATTGTGTGTGCAAGAGACCAGATGGAAGGGGAGCAAGACTAGGTGTATTGGAGGTGGGTTCAAATTGTGCTATCGTGGTGTGGATGGGAGGAGTATTGGCGTAGGGGATAACCTGAAGGAACAGTATGCTAAGTTTGCTTTGGAGGTGAAAAGAGTGTCGGATAGAGTGATGTCGATGAAGCTGGAAATTGATGGTGTAATGATGAATGTTATTAGTGCATATGCTCCACAAGTTTGGTGTGCAATGGATGAGAAAGAAAAATTTTGGAGTGAGTTGGGTGAAGTGGTGATGACTGCACCCAAGGGTGAGAGAGTGGTGATTGAAGCAGATTTCAATGGGTATGTTGGTGAAGGGAACAGAGGGGATGAGGAAGTGATGGGTAGGTATGGTGTTAAGCAAAGGAATGCAGAAGGTCAGATGGTAGTGGATTTTGCGAAAAGGATGGACATGGTTGTGGTGAATACATATTTTAACAAGAGGGAGGAGCATAGGGTGACATGCAAGAGTGGAGGAAGATGCACACAGGTAGATTATATCTTATGTAGAAAGACCGGTTTGAAGGAGAATGGAGACTGTAAAGTTGTGGCAGGGGAAAGTGTAGTTAGGCAGCATAGGATGGTGGTTTGCAGCATGACATTGGTGATCAAGAAGATGAGGAGGAGTTTGAGGGCAGCACCAAGGATCAAATGGTGGAAACTGAAAAAGGATAATTGTGAAGTGGAGTTCAGGGAAGAGTGAAGACAGGCACTGGGTGGCAGTGAAGAGTTACCGAATAACTGGGTAACTACAGCAGAGCTAGTAAGGGAGATGGCTAGAAAGGTGCTTTATGTGCCATCTGGAAAGAGGAAGGAGGACAGGGAGACCTGGTGGTGGAATGAGAAAGTACAGGAGACTATAAAGAGAAAAAGGTTGGCGAAGAAGAAATGGGATTGTCAGAGGGATGATGAAAGTAGACAGGAGTATAAGGAGATGAGGTGCATGGCAAAGAGAGAGGTGGCGAAGGCTAAGGATAAGGCGTATGAAGAGTTGTATGAAAGGTTGGACACTAAGTAGGGAGAAAAGGACCTGTTTGGCTAGACAGAGGGACCGAGCTAGTAAAGATGTGTAGCAGGTAAGGGTGATAAAGGATAATGAGGGAAACATTCTCACAAGTGAGGAAAGTGTGTTGAGCAGATGGAAAGAGTACTTTAAGGGACTGATGAATGAAGAGAACGACAGGGACAGAAGGTTGCATGATGTGCAGATAGTGAATCGTGAAGTGCAGTGTGTTAGCAAGGAGGAAGTAAGGATAGCTATGAAGAGGATGAAGAATGGAAAGGCTGTTGGTCCAGATGACATACCGGTGGAAGCATAGAGGTGTTTAGGTGAAATGGCAGTGGAGTTTTTAACTAGATTGTTTAATGAAATCTTGGAAAGTGAGCGGATGCCTGAGGAATTGAGAAAAAAGTGTTTTGGCACCAATTTTTAAGCAGAGCTGTAGTAACTACAGAGGGATTAAACTGATCAGTCACAGAATGAAGTTATGGGAAAGAGTAGTGGAAGCTAGGTTAAGAAGGGAAGTGATGATTAATGATCAGCAGTATGGTTTCATGCCAGGAAAGAGCACTACAGATGCGCTGTTTGCTCTGAGAGTGTTGATGGAGAAGTACAGAGAAGGTCAGAAGGAGTTGCATTGTGTTTTTGTAGACTTAGAGAAAGCATATGACAGGGTGCCTAGAGAGGAGTTGTGGTATTGTATGAGGAAGTCAGGATTGTCAGAGAAGTATGTAAGAGTGGTACAGGGTATGTACGAGGGTAGTGTGACAGCGGTGAGGTCTGTGGTGGGAGTGACGGACATGTTTAAGGTGGAGGTGGGATTACATCAAGGATCAGCTCTGAGCCCTTTCTCATTTGCAATGGTGATGGACACATTGACAGACAAGATCAGACAGGAGTCCCCGTTGACTATGATGCTTGTAGATGACATTGTGATCTGTAGTGAGAGTAGGAAACAGGTGGGGAAGACCTTCGAGAGGTGGAGATATGGTTTAGATAGAAGAGGAATGAAGGTCAGAAGGACTACGACAGAATATGTGTGTGTGAATGAGAGGGAGGATAGAGGAATGGTGAGGATGCAGGGAGTAGAGATGGGGAAGGTGGATGAGTTTAAATACTTGGGATCAACAGTTCAGAGTAATGGTGAGTGTGGGGAGAGGTGAAGAAGAGAGTACAGGCAGGATGGAGTGGGTGGAGAAGAGTGTCAGGAGTGATTTGTGACAGACGAGTACTAGTAAGAATGAAAGGGAAGGTCTATAAGAGGGTAGTGAGACCCAGCTATGTTATATGGGTTGGAGACAGTGGCATTGACAAAAAGGCAGGAGTCAGAGCTGGACATGGCAGAGTTAAAGATGTTAAGTATATTAGAGGGTCAGCCCAGGTTGGAAGGTTTGGAGACAAAGCCAGAGAGGCAAGATTACATTGGTTTGGACATGTGCTGAGGAGGGATGCAGAGTATATTGGGAAAAAGATGCTAAGGATGAAGCTGCCAGGTAACAGGAAAAGAGGAAGGCCTAAGATAAGGTTTATGGATGTGGTGGGAGAGGACATGCAGGTGGTTGGTGTGACAGTGCAAGATGCAGAGGACAGGAAGAAATGGAAACAGATGATCTACTGTGGTGACCCCTAATGGGAGCAGCAAAAGAAGAAGAAGTGCTGTATCAGTTGGTTCAGTATGACCACATTTTCCACCGCTGAATACCCTGGTAAATTGCCATTGGACATCTTGCCTGAAAGACATAAAGATGGTAACATGTCTGACCAACTCATATAGCAAGGTTACCATAGTTCTTAATACACATCTCTGTCTCTACCCCCACCATATCAGTGATAACAAACTGTTCACACAACTCAGTAGGTATGGCTACAGCTTACCTACCATTGGGACATATATTGTATTGTACCACACTTTGTGCTACTTGTTTGTAGCCATGTTCACTGTGGGGACACTATCATTGCTGGCCTGTTATGGTCTATTTCACCTGCATGCCATTGTCAGGACCACTATGGTTCCATACATGCATATGGTATGCTTGCTATGTGATTGCTGCACATCCATCATTCTGTGTTATTGGGGATATCTATCCATGCTGTTGGACATGTTCCGGGATTGTGTGGACTATTACTACCCATATATGCTCTATAACAGTGACACAATAGCATGCTTAGGGAATAGTTACCAGCAGAATCACCTCTCCACCTCATCTAGTCATGTTACCAGGCCACATCACATGTGGGACCCAACCTGGAGCCTCCTCATCTACTGGTCAAGCACTACCGTCGGGTGGAACCACCTCAGGGGATGGTGTCCCCCCCTCTTGGGGGCACACACAGACATGATCCTGTCACCCGAGGTCAGGTCCAGGGTCTGTTCCATAGGGGGCTCCACAGAAACTTGTGGGATGTGCTACGGCACCTTGAGGCCCCCAGTACACAATCACAGGTTCCACATGCTCCTTCTGCTCAGCCTCCAGGCCAGGCACCTTCAGGACCATGGAACTTCTGTTGTGACTAGCAATGGTGGGGGCCTTGTTCCCATTGTTTCCATTTGGGGGCTCATGGGGCTTCCACATCGCAGACCACACACACCATCCTAGGTGTTTCCCCACCACATGTGTCATATACCACCCCTGTAGGCTGTCCACTATATCTATCAACCCGAACCACCTCCACAAATATACCTGATATCCTTCTCCATATTCCAATTTTCTACTTCACAGACAAAGGCAGTGTCATCCCAACAAGGGGTTCACATGTGACATAACCCTCCATGTTGCACACACTTACAGCTGTATATATCTGTGGTGGTAATCTAGGGGACATGACTTTACATACATATGTGTGTGTGTTTATATATATGTAGACATGCACACACACATATATATATATATATATATATATATGTATATATATATATATATATATATGTTTGTGTGTGTGTGTGTGTGTGTGTGTGTGTGTTTGCAGATATATTTTATGTTGTATATATGGGTATCTGTATATCTGTAGACATATATATGGGGTACATTCAGACATCAGTTCCACAATCTCTAACTTTCCTTCCTGCACAGCTGCACTGTGATATTTTCCTTTATGTGTATATAAATATTTTTATATTCATATTTATTTTTGTATTTATATGAATATATATACATATATTTTAGTAGCATGATGGTTTGAGTATTTATATATTTGTATTTTTATGTATTTGTACATTTGTATTTCTGATTTCTAAATTGAATGGTCTGTGGGTTCTTTAAATGTTGGCTTGTATTTAAGTACTTAATTTATGATGTCATAATTATGATAGTCTATTTAAATGGTGATTAATTCATTTGTCAGTTGTCTGAAGAAGTTTGCTGAAATAGTAAACGAAAGCGCTAACTACTATATTCCTGTTGTTGGAGTGTATTATTTCCTTCTTTTTGGATTAAGTTTAATAGTTTTCAGTTTGGTTCGGTTTCAGCTGCACTGTTTTGCCTTGCTACAACACAGGCAGGTGCACATATGGACACAGCCTAACATTAGGGGGGTATATAAGGCCAGATTGCAGGTAAGCCTATTACACACCTATGGCATTTCAGCATGCTACAATACATGTTAACCTGAGTGTCCTGCAAGTGATGGGCTTTGGAGCCCACTTGTCCATCATTATGGTATTATTTCCACCACCAGCTATTGGTCACAGTAGTATACATCCTTTCCATTACACAACATGCACTATGTTGGCTTACATCTTGTCAGTCAGTGCTGCTCAGCACAGTTGACGGGTATGGCCCACTACCCACAGTGACAAACTCTATTGTCCATAGCAGTTGTTCAGCTGAACATCATTACAACAACAACACCTGATGGCACATATATATCATTCCACATCATCTATCCCAGTATTATGGACCAAGTACTACATTCAATTACATGCATATATACTTTACATATCTGTTATGGGAATGAGGTCTGTTGTGGATAGTTTCCTTGTACAAGTTTTTTTTTTCTCCTTGGCTATGACCTTAGCCTGATTTCTTTGTTTCTGTTTTGGTTTTGGTTTAGGTTTAGGTTGTGGTTCTGGTTTCTCTTTCTTTTTTTCTTCTCTCTCTCTCTCTCTCCCCTCTATCTCTCTCTCCAGTAAACAGATTGAACTGATTGGAATAGATTGCACCATGGCTTTTGTAGGTTATGCAAATGATCAGGTGATGGCCTCTGCATCAATCAGTGTCCTCATCCTGCTACCTGCATGCAGCATGCTGTGTAGTACTTCCAATTACCACTGTCATGGCAATCTATTACTATAAATCCCTACATCATGTGGGCGTGGTCCCTTTACCTTTCCTGTATGGTAGACATCCTTCCTGTGTCTGGGCAGCAGTGTTACAGACAGCAGGTAGTGATATATCTTACACGAGAACTTGCACACTCAGGCCAGCTACATATTTGAATGAGGTTCCAGAACTACAAACAGAGTGTGAGTACTGTTGTATGCATTGTATAGCACCAGTGTTACAAGGTTTGTGTGTACATACTAGTCTAAAATGTAATGCAGTCTGTCTGCATAGCTCTCAACTGTGGGCCTATCCACTTGATGACCAGAGGTGTGCCTGTTATGTTTTGCCTGTCCACCACACAGGTCTTGTGTCAGATATATCACTGGCAGTGTGTGTGATGAGTGCTATCAGTACATGGCTACATCCATTTGTGTTTCTGACTTCATATTCCTGACTAAAGGTATGTTGCAGACTATCCTGTAACACCAGCAACCTGCTTAATGTATGACAGCACTATTTCACATATAGGCCTGTGTTCCAGCCTCTGTCCTCCACCTACATACCAGGCTTTGTCCATATGACATGCTGTCAGGGGTTGTTATGTAGTGGTCTGTGAGTATGTCATGCTGCCATTCCTGCCATCATTCCACTGCTGTTGGGGCCCCCACACATATTATGGGGTTGGGTCAATATATGTGTGGACTTCATCTGCATAATACATGTGTGCCCTTCTGCAGTCTAGAGGTCAGTGTATGTAACAGTGGTATATGCCCCTGTATGTCAGTCTGTGGGGGTGGGATGCACCATAACTAACCTAGGCTGTTACAACATGTGAGGGATATCACGAGTAAGCTGCCTTAAGGTATCTGGATATACATTACCATACAATTCACCTTGGGAAAATGCAGGCCTACTGCTTCCTGCCATACAGACTGTTCTGTTTGTCACTGTAATTGTGATGGTTTCAGTTATGCCTTGTTATGTAACAGATACATCCCATTGTGTCAGCTGAAGTCTTTTCCCCCTAGGGATTGCATACAGAGTGTAGTTAGAGGCTGCTGGACTATACATCTGCATTACTTACTGTTGATTGTTATCCTGTGGCCCAGTCTGTCTTTACTATTGTACTACTTGAAGGCCTTGGCCCTGACAGCAACATCTGTTATGCTTTCCGGTATACTGTATTAATTGACCTGTTTGAGATTTGCATTAGTCTATATATATGTATTTCAAAGTCTAAACAGCTATATGACATGGCATATACAACTGTAATAGTACACAAATAAAGCTTTCTCATGTATATAAACCTGTGTGTGGTGTTATATCCTTTGACCTCTCTGTGGGTATATGTTTCAGGCAACAATTGTCTTTTGTATGGGTGACTCATACAGTGTCCATTTCGTAAGATGGCAACTGTAGGAATGCTGGCTGTTCCATATGTTGTGCACCCTCTAAATATGTATCTTCATATACATATCTCTGTGTGTGTATGTGTAGTTACATATATATCTATATATAAGTATATATACATATATGTATCTGCATATATATATATATATATATATATATATATATATATATATATATATATATATATATATGTGTGTGTGTGTGTGTGTGTGTGTGTATATATCTTAGGAATGTTTATTGCTTCCACATTGCACATTCCCTATGGTTGCCAAACTATACTGCAGGATATGTTATTGATACCAGCCTGACATCATACAGGTGGGATGGATTACTGTTAACATCTTGTGCCCATGTTGTGTCGGGTCCTGGTTATGGGACTTGCAACAGTTGGTATTGTATTGCAAGGCAGACTGGGGGGGGGGGGTAATATCAATATGTACAAGAAGTCTGTAGCTTGGGCCCCCTCACCCCCATTAACGGTGCCTGTGGTGATAAATGTATTTATGTTCTCTTTTATAAATATAGCTATATATCTGTATATATATATATATATATATATATATTAAGGTGTATGTATAATGCATTATATTAGCATTTTGGAATTGATTTATTATTCATTACGTTATATATGTGTTTGGTATCCATGATTCATGTGTACGTACAGTGTATGGGGTCCTTGTGTTTATTAGGATATTTCAACACTTTATTACAATGACATCTCACATCTGGGCTTAATGCAGTACTCCAGTTCAAATATTCATGTCATGTAGTAGGTTATACAATATAAAACTGTATCTAGATTCCTTTCACATGTTCAGTTTGTATTTCCTATAGTGAGGGTTTCTTTGTTGATACCTCCATCTTATATACTGCTGTGATGGCTTAGTGGTTAACTATTGTGCCTGTAGTGTACAGGGTCCTGGGTTCAAGACCTGTAAAGGCTGTTTATTTATTTTCTGGCCAGAACAGTGCTGATGCATACAGAGTGATTAAGGCACTTTTAAGCAATTGTAAGTGGGTTTGCGAGGGTTTGTGTGAAGGTAAGCAAAGCTAACCTCTAGTTAAATATGCTTACAGAGTGTTAGCTTCAATATTGCTTAACCTGTGCGTACTTTGTTTAACCCCATGCAAATGGGCTTAAACCTGCTTAAATATGCTTACTCTTGCTTACTACTGCGTACTCCTGCTTACCACCACACTAATTTAGACAGTAATATTTAATGTTTTTTGGGAAGGAGGTAAATTTGGAAACTGTATAGATTTATCATTCATTACACATTTTACCTTGCATTTGTATCCCTGATTCCTGTATACATATACTGTATGGGGCACTTGTGATTATCTGTGGACTTTACAACATTATGACAACGACACCTCACATCGGCATTTAATGCAGTACTCCAGTTCATAAATATATGTTATGTCGTAGGTTATGCAACAAAATAGACTGATCATAAAGTGATTTGACATGGAAAATGGATTGTATTGGAGTGGGAATCAAACCAGAAATGACTGCTTAAAAGACAAATGCTCTGCCCACTACACTAGTGCTGTATTGCTTCGTTTGCATATATCTTGCTTTTTAACCTCTTGTGCCGTTTAAGCTGCATTAATCATAGCTAAGCAATGGGCAAACCAGCACACCTACAGTTAAATTTAATCTGTTTTATAACAAAAAAAAAACAGTTCTTTATATTTAATGTTTTAACTATTGCTCATGTAAACTTGGGGGGATGTTGCTGGGGCCATGTGAACACCTCTGAGTGGTCTCGCTTATTCTTATTCATACACTGCTATTCTTCATTGCAGGGGCATGTATATTCTGAGAGCTCTGCTCTCAGACACGTCCCCTGCACTCATACACACTCCATGTCCATTTTGGAGCTCAGGCAGCTCACCTTCATTGATATGCATGGCACGCTGCCATCCTGCTCCTAAACAGCCACTTCCATGCAGGACTAATCTAGTCCTGCATGGAAGGATACTGAATCCAGGGGACTGTCTTTCTCTGTGGTGTAGAATGAGCTGCATGTTTTCCACCTTAGCATTTTTAAAGAATTCTTTTTTTACTCAATGGGAAATAAATTATGTCCTTCCTTTCTAGGCATGATTAGATATTAAAGTGCTGCCATGATGAAGGGCTCATGCGAGCCCTGAACTTCAAGTAATTACAAAACCTATGTTGGTTCAGTAAAAATGTATTACATTGCACCTGTGTATGCCAGTGGACCAACACATTTAAGGCTGAAAGTACCAACTAGGAGCAACGCAATGAAGGGCATACAGTCCAAACAGGTAGACGTTGTCTCCAAAGATAACAGTCACATCCAAATGATACGTAAAGAACAAAAAATTTAATTCAGGTGCACAAGAACAACGGTGGTAAGCGCTTTCGCATCACTGCTTCATCAGACCAGTTAACAAATGATTCAACAGGGTTTAAATCCTAAAACAGGCGGGAAACATTTAAAAAACCTACTATTCTTAAAGATATACCCCTCCATATAAAAACTCCCTAAGACCAACTAGTTACATAGTAAGTATTAATTTTGATTTAATTACTGTTAAGTGATGCATATTTTTGTTGTAGTTGGTCTTAGGTCTTACCACCGTTGTTCTTGTGCACCTGAATTAAACTTTTTTGTTCTTTACGTATCATTTGGATGTGACTGTTATCTTTGGAGACAACTTCTACCTGTTTGGACTGTATGCCCTTCATTGCGTTGCTCCTAGTTGGTACTTTCAGCATTATCGTATTGTGTTTTGTGCTAGGAGCATTAACTCCACGTGAATCTGCTGTTATATTTGTGACCAACACATTTAATTTTGGTTTCTTTCCTCTAGGGATGTCATTGTTTCCCTATACTCAGATTCATTAGGCTAATCATTAATTATACTGTCCCCTTTGTCATGTATCTGTCCAACACATGCAACAACTGGAACATCCACAGGTTTAATTTACTGAAAGGATGGAAGACCTAAACGATATGCCGTGTATGGACTGACTCAAAGCCCTGTGACTATACTCTGTATCCTAGAGACTGATGAGACGTAACATGTGTCTGGCATACAAGGCATTCTCTGACCTAATACTGACAGATTTACTGCACATCTGCAAGTCAAAAAGCATTTGAAATACTTGGTCTAGGGATGTAAACCTTTTCTGCAACATCAACAAAACATTTTGGAGGGACAGGTTTATCTTGCAGAGGATACTGTTGCTCTGGAACTGGTTGCCAATCTACATAAAACAAAGCTCATCCCTGATCAAAGTCAAGTGCAACTTGGATCTATGGATGGGAAACAGAAAATTTTATCTCAGACAGCCTCCATACTTCAAATGGATAGAGGTAGCTCCTAAGTGCTTTATCCTATACATGTGTCCCCTAAATTTTCTGTGGTATGATCCCAGGTATTCTCACTAGGGATACTATATAATTATTGAACATGGGATGCATAAGGCCAATCTAACATCAAATGGGTTAGGTTAATTCAAGCACCAACAGGGAAATTGTCTAGGTTAAAACTGGCCCTGAAGGGCAGCTAGCCTAGTACTTACCTATGAACTTTTGAACCTGTTGGTGAATATTTTAAATGCAGAAGCAGGATAATGTTGTATACAAACCAAATTTCTTGACCCTGTCGCATTATATATTTTGCAGATGATGAAGCAGTTTGGTTAAAAAATGTATCATGGCTCTCCTGAAGTTGCTGGAAATACTTGAACAATTCCCTTTTTTATTTTGCTTGAGAATCAAGGGAAATAAAACTGTCTTGTTCCCACGTAATAGTGCATGTATAGATATTTTAAACCTAGGTAGACATCTTGGATGCATTCACGTGTCCAAAAAAGTGAATTTTGTGGAAATTAAGATGATGTTCTCCTTACAAGAAATGCTAAAGAAGAACTGTAAGGCACTAAACATTTTTTTAGCAGTACAGCACAAGTGAATTGTCTGGATACACAGAGCTTAAAACCATGCTTGATGTCTATAAACACTAGGAAGCCTGCAAAATATCCCAAATGACATCCAAACCAAAGGGTAAAAAGTTCACACAGACAAACTAATCAGTAAAAACTGGAAGAAAGACCTGGACAAGCTAGAATATGGAGTTTCTGCAATTAGTGGGTTTTGGTTTTATTGGCCTGAATGTACCGATAAAGATTTAAAAGTAAAAAGCCATGGATATCCTGAAGCCATGTAGCTGAAATGTTGGTATGTCCTTAGGTGGTCATTTGAATATATCTTATGGGCCTCCACTACTTAATATCCTTCAGATATCCTGTTGAAAATGGCTTCCATAATTCAGTACAGGGTGCTATTATATCCAGGCTATTAAGCTCTGACATGTAATATTTCACTGGAAGAAAGCTGACCAAGAGCAACAAGCACTTTTGTTATAAGGTCTTGCCATCCAAATGAATGGACTCAATGGTGGTCTGAAACTCATCAGTGGCTACTAAACATCCCATAATATAGTTCATCTGTCTTGGAGTAGCTGGTTTACTTTTAGGAATAGTCGATGCATAACTCTGAATATCTTTAGTCAAATCTTTAAAAAGTGTAATCACCATTTAAGAGAAAAATGTGTGTGCAACAATTAATATTTTTGCTAATGTGTATAAAATGAATGTCAAAAAGGCATAATTTGTAGCATTTCTAATTCTAAAGATCAAAACTAGTCATTTCAGGGATTGATCTGACACATTGTATGCCTTCTGTATCCATAGAACAATCTAAATCTATCTACATATAAATACATATAAATTAAATGATTTCTGACTAGAAAAATCAGAAGTTTGGAAAGTCTGAACTTTTTGGAAGGTTTCAGTAACTGGATTTTTTTCTTACAGATTGCTTACAGGTGACGTCTGCCTGGTCTAGAATGCAATGTCTGGTGTGTTTTATTTTGCAATTATATACCTTTGATACAATGCTAGATAGATAATGCCAGACACTGCAAATATTTTGAGAGTTTACTTTCCACTAAGCCTAAATGATCAAATAAGCAGTTGTGTAAACTGAAGTATGTACAGCATAAATTAATTAAAAATGCATTTTACAGTTAAAAAGGTCGGAATGTTTTTATTTCACTGGGTGACATGTTTTTAATGTTGTAGCTTTAAATTCTGTGTTTAAATGATTCATAATTTCATTTCAAATGGACAATTTTTTTTATTGGTTTTATTGGTCATATGACTCAACTGTGTGCCTTTCTGATTGGTTTTATTGGTCATATGAATCCACTGTATGCCTTTAAAAGGTGCTCTTTTATTGATTGATTTATATCAGACCACGTCATTATTAATTTTATTTAAAGTACATAAGGGTTATATTATTATGACAGCTACTAAGTAGGGCAGGACCAGCTCGAATGTCACACTGATGGGGGAAGGGATGTGAATTTAACATGTGTACCAATAACACTTTGTTTTACAGCACAATAAACCACTCCCTTGCCTGATAAAAAGTATATATATATTTAGAAAGCTTGTGAAGAAACTATTACTCTATTTTTGTTTTACTTGGATCGTTTGTCTGTGTACTTAATAAAGGATTTTCAACTGGAAACAGACTGCCTGCCTTGCTTGGATTACTTTCGAATACTTAGCAATTCAGTACAGTATTTGAAATTATATATTTTTTATTATTTTTTGACTTAAGACAAGTTTAATTTTGCTACTTCTACTACTATTGCCTGATCTGATTAATATTAACTAGAGATATACGGACTGAAAATCTTCCACACAAGTTTCTTACACTGTCTTATTTACAACACCCTTACATATTTACAAATATTTACAAATGTACAAATATATAGATATACAAATCTATTAACGCATATTCATAATATCCTTTACAATCATACTAAATTTTCATCCTTATTAGACCCCACTCCTTTTTCCAAAACTACCATCTGATTTTACTTAAAATTGTTGCTAAAATCCATTTACTATTAAACATAGTTTCATTTATTGTTTTATTCCATGCAACCCATATAACATAAAATAACTTTTTATCTATTCTTTTAACATATTCTTTACTTCTACTTATATAATATCCATATTTAATCATAGCCATCTTTTTTTTATCCACTTCATTTATATCTTCAGAACTTCTTTACATACTATTCCCCATAATGTTTTTACTCTTTTACATTTCAAAGCTACTTTACTTTGAATCCTTACTAAGTAATCTTCTTCTACCTTCTTTTCTGCCACTACCCTTTTGCCTTCTTGTATTTTCCCTGTATATGTTTTCTTTTCCATCTCACCACTATTCTTCAGGATTGTTTCTGCATCCTCCTTTTGTATTTTGTCCATAATGTCATCCCCAGAAAACATCTCCTACATTTTCTGTCTCAGTGTGCATCACCATTTCTTTAAGTTAATCATCGTGCAACCCTCCCAACTGGAGAGTTATAATTATACATCCATCATTTGCTGACAAACACTCCATCAAACATATATCTTTAATAAAACATCTCCTCAGAAACCTGCACACATCCTCCAGTCTTGATTTTTGCTTTCTCCTCCATTTCTCTTAGCACTCTATCATCTCCTTCTTGCTCCATTTGTCTTCCTGTTTCTCCAGGCTGCTTCTGCAGCTGGAATGGAAACAGAAAGTGCTCCTGCAAAATGGGTCCCATTCAAAACAATGATGAGTATAAGAAGTTCCCTGACACCCTGGACAAATTTCCTCTAGTTGTATAAATATCACCTTGGGTCACCCCTGAAAAGAGCTAGTAGACTAGTGGGACTAATCTGGTCAACAAAGTTTAAATAAATAAATAAACAAATAAATAAATATACAAGCAATAATGAGCATAATGATGCACAATAGAACATTGCCTTCAGCAGAAAGAATGCTTGATTAATTATACGCATTTAGATTAACTGCTATTTCTAATGTTTGACATACCAGTGTATACAGTATTCCAGCATTCAAAAGCTATCCATGTGTCATAAATGAAGGAAAATACCAGACTGTTTGCACTGATAGTAAAAATGTATAACCTTGTTGAATTGTTGCAGGGCAGTTGGAGCATATGCTTCAGTCCGGTGATCTCTGTGTACTTATTTTATATCCACACTCTTGTCCTTTTATAGACAACAGGATTTATTTATTTATTTATTTATTTATTTATTTATTTATTTATTTATTTATTTATGCATGTATGTATGTATGTATGTATTTATTTTTGTTTCTTTTGTTTTTCTCTTACTGTGATAACAGGCAGGTCAGGGGTGGATATGTCTGTTAGGGACTGTATCCAAACAAATAGCAGCTGCCCCATTATTTCTTTTGCCCTCTTTGAGTTGACATATAAGACACCTTGTTAATGTGTTGCAGGGTAATTGGAGTATGAGTGCCCAAGTCTGACAATCTTGCATATTTTTATTTTATTTTATATTTATTCATGTGTTCTTTTAAGAATAAGAAGAGACATTTTCTTTTCTTTTCTTTGTTTCTTCTGCCATGAAAACAGTTGAGTCAAGGGTGAGTATTGGTACTAGGGGCTGCAGCCAATGTAAAAACTGCGGATGAGAGAGAAGTGGGTATATCTCATGCTAATGAATAGATGCAAAGATGCACCTTGAACATCTTTGCACTTTGCATGCTTCACAGTGAAGGCACTCAGGGCAGTGTGATTACTGACCTACATTATTTATTGAGTTATGTTAATTTCCATAAATTGGTTCCATGATATATGTGTATAGTGTAGAGTATAATTTTCTGCTAAGAAAAAATTATTTGCAGCAACCCAGGGAATAGTCTTCACCTTACATTCCCATACTAATTCTGCTTTATTTGGTGTTCTATTTGTTATGGACTAAATGGATGAATTTTGACTGAGGAATTTGGTTAGTAGGCACTTTTTAACTCAGTGTTATTGGTGTGAAATATTTGCTAGTGAAACAAATAACTTGGTGATAGATAGAAAAACATGTAGTAACTGAAATTAAAACAGATTACTTAACGATGTAAGGCTAACAGATGTACCTGGTCAGTACTCATTGGCTAGTTTATATCCTAACAGAAACGTACTACCACATGTTCCTGTTCTGGACCTGGTAAATTACTAAGTTTAATGACCATGAAATCAAAGAAGATTTATGTGGTAGAAGTAGGAAGTGTATTTACCATAGCTTATAATAAAAGCAGCCAGACAAATGAGCTAGTAGGCACATCCACCAAACAAAATATTGCCATTAAAAATATTGGAGTCCAAACTGCTTTTGACCAATGTGTTGATATGAACCTATTTCCATGGGTTCTGAAAACCACCTTAATAATCCATACACTGAAGGCTGTTCAACAAGAACAGGCCCTAACTTCACCAAAAGCAGAGCTGTTGTTTACCTTGGTAGCTGATGGTCAAAAAAGGTCTTCATCACTTAGTTGAGGAGCAAATAAAAAAGAGACTTCAGCTTCTTTAGCTCTGAATCATGGAGCCAGAAATGGAAGTTCTTTACTTTAAGCTATATTAAGTCACTTGCTTTAAATGTAACATCGGCATTGCTCTTCAGCTCCAATGACTACTGAACTATTGTCATTTATTTATGAATGACAATGCACTACTTGCATTCAAAAATGAATGTCACAAGTGTATAGTTGGCATTTATTTCTGATTGCTACTGCTGCATCTCCCAGTCATGCCCTCCAGTTTGCCCTGCCCTAGATATACTTCTGTCTGTAAGGATGGAAGCTTCTCAAACCTTTGACATGATTAATATTGCAAATGTTCACAGTTCTTGAAACCAAAATGGTGTTTGTGACAAGAATGTCATAAATAATGTTGAACAGCACAGGTTATTGTTAATACCAGTTTTAGTCATATGGTTTCAAACAACAGGCTGTGAAGTGAAACTGAAACTAAAATTGCAGAGACTAGTTATGAACTTTTCTTTAACTAATGTCTGTAATTTTAATAAATTAGTTTATATAGAAACAGCAGCTAAGTAGTTTGTCAAGTTAGGCTGGGTGTCTGACACAGTGCAACTCTTTTTGGTCCCTGGTTACATGACAGGCAGCTATTTGAAAGGAAATTCATTGCAAAAAAATTAATAATTTCTTCTACAAGCAGTGGTGTGAAGTTTCCTCAAGAGTCTGTTTGAGGTGCCATATTATTGCTCTTATTCGTAGCTAAGCTCCGGAATCAATGGAGTATTTGGCTTGGTAAATTTGCTGTTAACACTAATGTAAATAACAATATTGATCAATATGTTCTTAAGGGGTACCTAGGCATGTTTTTTTATAATGGTCAGGCTCTAAAAGTATGAAGTGTAAATACTAAAAAGGATATGGTAATGCATTTTAGTAACAATAATGTTAGATAATCATATGCTCCACATAAACACGTTTTGACTAGAGCTACGTGTATGAGGAATCCTAGTGTTATGTTACCCTTTGGTACAAAATCTGAGGATAACTTAATATGTTTGATCATGTTGTGTGTATCTAGTAGAGATGAAACCATCTTGATCCCCTTATATAAATCTGCCATTAGACCAGATGTAGAATATTGTGTACCCCTTTGCTCTGTTAATTCATCACAGTTGCACAAACTGTAATGTATAGAAAAAATGTTCACAAGACAGTTAAAAAGGGTTGCTCACCTTACATATAGGAGATGGTTGGGACAATTATCATTGCTTTCTATTGGGTACAATCCACTGAGAGATGACTTAATTCTCGCAATTAAATCTCTTCAGTATGACACATTAGCTGTAACATTAAATATCCATTTTTCTAAACATAATGCTATTACTAGCAACAACTGTTTGTAAAATTATACCATGTTAAAACTTCAACTCTGCGTTCATTTTATTGTCAGTGGTTTGGATTTCTCTGCTATTACACATAAGAAAGATTGGGAGTCTGGAACAGTTAAAGAAGTCTGGATATTCGGTTTAATAATATAGATTTGACTCAGGCTTATCCCTTGTCAAAATTCTTAAATTACCCTATTAGGAACTGAATTAGAAAATTGTAGCGCTGAATGCTCAACTTTGAAAATCAGTCATGTAGTACTTTAGTAAAACACACACCCATACACTGTATTTATATGTCAGAGCAGTTATGTTATAATTTTATGCATGTTATCTGTGAAAACAGGAGCTCTCTTCCACAATAAAGATAATCTTAGTAGAAAGGGATGTGAATTCTGGCAATGTATTCATATGGGCTCCCTATTGTAATTCTGAGACTTAAATTGAGTTGAATTAAAAACAAATATATACAGGAGAACAATAGATACAGAACACTGCTGTCCTTTAAAGTTGTTTCTTGCGGGGGGAGAGGAGGAAAGTACCTTCCACATCCCACGAATAAATATATCTAGCTATATATATCTATCTATCTATATATATATATATATATATATATATATATATATATATATATATATATATATATAGATATAGATAGATATATATATATATATATATATATATATATATATATATATATATATATATATATATAAAAAAAGTCCAAGACTGGCTTACCTCAGTGAAAGGAGAATATTCAGCAATTTTGGACTTTTTTATAAGTTAAGCTCACATTTTTGGTCAGTCGGTCTCGTTATTCTGTGACTTACACTAATGCGTCTTGGAATATCAAACGATTACCATTTAATATGTATCTCTAAGTACTGTGGTTGGTATAAACAAGCTCATTGAAACTGGAAGTATAATAAATTCATTCTTGAGACTGATGATGGTTCTGTACCCCTGCTACAATACACAGGCTGCAGTTCTTTTTTTATAACACTTCATTAAGACCCAGACAACATATATCATGTTTCAGTGTGTGAGCTATTCATAGTTAGTGATGTGTGTGCCGGGTGATATAGGAAAAGGAGCAGGTAGCAATGGAAGTGTCTTGTAGTTCACAGAAGTTCAGAGCGAAAGTGACTCATGCTGTTTATACATGGGAATTGGTAAAACCAGGCTGTAGAAGTATGGATGGGTGTTAGGTAAAATTCTTATGCAGAGTTATCAAGGATGACTCACTGATGAGATCCTAAGACCACATGGATATCACTTGAAGTTCTCTTTGGTTTTTGCTTCTTTCAACCCCCTCAATACAGCCTCCCTGAGAGCTGTGGAGATCCTCTTCTAGGCATGTATATTTTCAACATCTTGTAAATGGTATCTGCTGTTGCATTATTTTTTATTGCCTGTAGGGTTTGTCATGTGTAATGCCATGCCAGAGAGAGAGAAAATGGATAACTTTGTGAGATCTGTTTAACATGAATACCATACAGATTTGGCATATCCTGATATTATATCATGAGATCATGAGATATGTTGCTGTTGAACTATTTGAGCTTGCATGTTTCTTTTAGTGTGTTCAGAACATAGACAATGTTAAGGTAGTAAGCTTTGCACACATTTAACTTAATAACTAAAGATTTGTATAATTTTAATAGTATTGCATAGCAACAGTACAACAAATATGGATTCTGTCAGACTAAAATGTCCCCTTCCCTGATCTTTTCTGAATGAATTCAGTTGTGAAACAACATTTATTTGCATTTATAAATTAATGAATATAATATACCAGAAAGGCTCATCCAGACTCTGCTACACTTTGCTGTGAAGGAAAGGTTAGTTTGCTGTTATTTTTTGTATTTCTGTATTGCCTTTCTATATTTTGAATACTGTAGTTTGTTTTCTTTACCTTGTGTTTTGCTTGCATTCTGTTTAACAGCATATTAAAACTTCAAAAGAGACCACAGCTCTCTCTGTTCTGAGTCAGGCAGAATTTTTCCCTCCCTCCCACCCATTTAAGTTGTCTTGTTAAATACCACTGTCTTTCTAGTTGCCGCCTCTTATGTTAATCTGACCATATATCTCATTTCTCTCTACTTTCACTGGCTTATGTGAGTAATCACAAAACCATCACTTTTGAAATCCCACCCCTTCAATTATTTAAATTTATTGGCCATCCTACAGTATTTCATAGTACCAAAATACAAAAGTAACCACCCCTTTCAGTCCATCTTGCTGTTTTAAAAATAGTAACTCTCCACTAAACCTTAACTTTTTAAACAGGTAAAACTCAAGTTACCTACTTTCATATCTAACTTCTCTAGTGCACACTGCAGAGTGCATTCTTTTCAATCTTACCTTTAAGCATCCCTGTTACTAGCACTTTCTCTAATACCTAAAAGATCATCTCTACTTGACTCCAAGTAGACTTTTCTCTATCTGTTAAACCTAGCACTTGCTCCTACAGTACTTATTACCTTGATACGACACTCTTATAGATAGCACCCCAAAAAGGCAAAGCCCATTTCTCGGTCACTCACGTCCCCGAATCTCTTTTAAAGTTTTTGTCTAGTCCTTCTAGCATGTCGAGGGATCAGTTGCTAGTGTCCTCTCCTGCTCAGCTGGTGAACCTGGGAATATTGAGGCAATGTTACAATTGCGTCATGCTGAACAACCCTCTCCTCCTCCCACAAAACACAAATACATGCGAGAGATGCAACTATCACGGCCAAACTGGAGGCTGAGCTCTCTCAACATAGGACTGGCAAGACCAGTCAGGAGGAGAAGGTTACCACACACACTATAGACCCAGTCTCACATAGTACCATCACAACCTCAAATCATACACATAAACACACAAAGACATACTGGCTCTGATCAAAAATCTACAAAACAGCAGAGGCCACCAAAGCAGACACCCAAACAACCACCACCTCAGAACACAACACCTGCAACACATAGACCTCACAGTCAGAGTGTCAAACAGTCACAGCCCTAAGGCCAAACACAATGCCAGACACACTAGTCATTGGTGACTCCATAGTCAGACACACTGGCGTCCGCTCCCCGCCACCAGACTGAGTAAGGAGAAGGTAACAGTAAGCTGCCTGTCGGGCTAGAATCCGCCACATAACGCAAGCACTCAGGTCTCTCAACAGCAGGTACAATATGACTCAGTCATTGTCCACGCTGGTGTAAACGACCTGAGGCGTACCTCCTTGGACTACATGAAAAGAGACATTGAGGAGCTCTCTGATTATGTAGCCCAGGCAGGTATGACCCTGACCTTGAGCAGTATCCTACCTTCACCAAGAATGATGCCACAATACAGAGATAAGATGATCAGCTTTAACAATTGGCTTAAACTCTGGTGTCATTCAAAGGGATCAATGTCTGTCTGCCTGGGGTGACATGCTGGACAAGCCCTGCTTGCACCTGTCACCCTGGGATTCGGATATTGGCAAAGGCTCTTGCCACCCCATAGTGCCTTTTTAGGCAAGGCTCAAATTCTAAACCTACCACCCTAGAACACAAAAAGGAAAAAACTAAGGGTAATGCTGCTCAATGCCAGAAGTCTAAATCTCAAAATGCACGCACTCGAGGCTCTTCTCAGTATGGAGAACATCGATGTCTGTGCAGTGACAGAAACCTGGTTCAAGGCTCCTGAGAGCACCCCAGCACTATCAGGTTTTACCTCTTATCATGCTCCCGCCCCAAAATCCGGACAATACCAAGAAAGGAGGGGGTATCCATATTCATCAAAGACACCCACACCTCAAGACTGGTGGCAACGACGATGCATCGGAGACCATCCAGGTGCAATTAACCATAGGCAAGACTGCTCTGCAAATTGTAGCATGTTACAGGCCACCCTCACAAACTCAGGAACCTCACATGGCCTTCCTGAAAACACTAGAGGATAAATGTATCATCAAACACCATCATACTAGGTGACTTCAATTACCCTAATATAGACTGGGAACACTACTCAAGCCCAAACACCCTAGCCCAAAAGTTCCTGGAATTCATAAACTCAAATGCCATGGAACAACTAGTCACCATCCCACAAGAGGAGAAAACATACTTGATCTCATCATCACGAACATGGGAGCACAATGTTCAACACCGGAAGTATACCCCTCACTGGTGAGATCAGATCACAAACTAATCTCGCTGGAGGTCCTCATCCCACCCCCACCTGAAATAAAAAAGACCACAGAAAAGAACTTCGGCCGACTTCACACTTCTAAAGACTAGTGTGGTCTCCTTTAAGGCCCCCGAGCCGGAAAACAGTACTCAAGCCGCTGAATCACTTACAAATGCCTTCTACCAGCACCTGCAGGACTGCATGGATAAGGCAATCCCAAGCAAAATGAAGACTCTTTGTACCAAAGGCAAGCGTCCACTCTGGTGGACCCCAGCCATAAACAAACTCTACAACAAAAGGAGGAAGCTACTACAAGATAGAGCAAAATCCTTAAAAGGTAAGACACCCTTGATCACTATAAGTAAAAAACTAAGAGCTCTCATAAAATCATCCAAAGCAAATTTTGAGAGAAAAATAGCTAAAGACTCAAAAGACAATCATAAGGCCTTCTTTAGCTATGTTAGAAACCTGGGAGGAAACTCCCAGATATGCTCAGAACTAGTTCAAAATGATGTGAAGATTACTGATCCTACAGACATTGCCAACATACTGGCTGACAGGTTCAGTGCAAACTTCTCCCCTCCCCAAAAGGAGAGATATCTATACCAAGCGATTGCAGCCCCCAAACATCTCCAACGCCCAAGTGAGAACTGCTCTCTCCAAAGCAAAAACACAGCATCCATGGGACCTGATGGTGTCCCCGGCTGTGTGCTCCACGAACTCAACGAGGAATTAAACCCACAGCTAGGACAGCTGTTTAATCATAGTCTTACCTCTGGAAGGAGTGGCGACTGCAACTGTGGTCCCACTTCACAGCGGTGCCTCCACCGACCCTGGAAATTACCGCCCATTAGCTTGACAAGCCTTATCTGCAAAGCCATGGAGAGGATCATAATGGACCTCATAAATAAAGACATAGGGAATTTGCAGACTTTGGATCCATCCCAGTTTGGCTTTGTCAAAGGCAGATCATGCCTTCTAAACTTGGTTGACTTTTTGAAACAGTCACCAAAGCCATTGATGAGGAAAGGCAGTCCATACAGCCTACCTCGATCTGGCGAAGGCCTTTGATACAATACCCCACTCGGGTATCATTGAAAAACTCATCAGCTTAAATGTTAACCCATACATCAAAAGATGGGTTGCAAACTGGCTGAGTGACAGAACCCACAGGGTCAGAGTTGCTGGCGCCATGTCAGACTCAAAGCCTGTCACAAGTGGTGTACCACAGGGCTCAGTCCTGGGCCCACTCTTGTTTGGCATCTACTTTTCCAGTACAAGCAAACACAGGAGGGTTATGGCTGACAAAGTTTGCAGATGACTGCAAACTGGGCCATAGTAGAAAACACATCTGACACAGATATCCTTCAGAAGGGTCTCACAGAAACGGATAACTGGTGCCAGAGCCATGGCCTAAAGTTAAATGCCAAAAATGCATAGTCATACCCAAAAACAAGGTTACCCCTAGCTACCAAATAGGTGGCAATCCACTGAGTACAGAAGAAGTTATCAGGGACCTGGGGACCCATGTTGATAGTAGTCTGTCATTCGACACCCATGTAGCTAAAGTAGTTAGGAAGACCTTCTACATTGCCCACCTTATCATGAAGGGATTCTCATCTAGATCAAGGAGGTCATAGTCTCCCTATACTCATCACTCATCAGACCAATGATTGAGTACAATGCCCCATTCGAATGTATCTGACCCGACACTTGCAGCAGCTGGAGAGGCCACAAAAGTTCCTCACCAAAAGGATAAAGGGTCTCAAACATCTGTCCTATGCTGCCCGACTGAAAGAACTCCAGCTCTATTCAGTGCTGCTCAGAGGTGACCTTTGCCTAACATACAAGGCCATGTCAAACCCAGATTTGATGAATATGCTTCACCTCAAAAATCTAGATCCGTCAGAGCCACAAGGGCGGGAGACTTAAACCTCGACACGGCTATTAATAGGACGTGCTGGAGGGATAGATTCATCACCCAAAGACTCCCTATGCTGTGGAATAAAATCCCGGTATATGTGAGGCAGAGCACCTCGCTGGCCTTGTTCAAGAGAAATCTTGACCAATGGATGGGAGATCGCAGATATACCCCAGGGATTACCTCAGTGTCACTGCTCAACAGAGGCACAGCAAAATAATGGGTATAGTTCCCCATACTAAAGGGGTGGCGTAAGCCACAAAACTATGGGCTAGGCTTGTAAATGCCCTCGGGCAGATAGCCTAGTATGAACCTATGAACCTATGAACCTATCACAAGCAAAGGATGAATTCCTTAAAGTGTTCCAGCCAACAATAATATTTGGTAACTTTATTCTGTTTGCTTCTGACATATAGGTGAATGTACTACAGAGGTTCTATATTACATCATCAAAATCTTCTTTCATCGATGACTTGTTCATTGACCCCATCCATTAAAACTAACTTCAGTGAGCATCAACATTTTTACAGGGTAAGTAACCAGTTGTCCAACACCGCAGCTTTGCTCTTTTCCCCACTTCAGTACACTCTCAGAGTTGATATATATAGTTGAGGGAGCCTGGGGGTGCAGACCCCCACATTTAGGGGTGTGGAGGCAAAGACCCCACTTGGATGGGTTTGATTTAATGCAATGTGTGTTTCAATATGGTAGTTGCCAATTGTCTACTTACCCTGTAAAAAATTCCAATGTTCGCTGAAGTTAGTTTAGATGGTTAAGGGTTGATGAATAAGCCATCGATGAAAGACAATTTTGACAATCTAATATAGACCCACTAAAGCACAGTGGTGCAATGGATAGTATTGTCACCTCACAGCAAGAGGTTCCCAGGTTCTATTCTTGGCTGGGATGCCTTCTGTATAGAGTCTGCATGCCATCCTTGTGTTTGCATGGGCTGTCTCTGAGTGCTCGAGTTTTCTTCCACATTCCAAAGACATGCAGTAGGTTGGACACTCTAAATTAGCCATAGGTGTGAGTGTGCATGCAAGAGTGTAGTGTGGAAGAGCAGCCATGTCAAGTCTAACCACCTGGCAGTGTGAACCTTGGGTCTAGATGATTGTGACAGTTGAAGTGACACCCTAAATCAATCTACAAAAATTGGAAAAGTTGTTGTAGATGGATGGATATAGGTAAAATTACATTATAATTATAGAGGATGCCCAGATAAAATCTTGTACTGCCATAGGTAGTCTTTGACTTCCACCCCTTCTCTACTCATTTACCATAGCCCTTTGGCTGTTCCCCTAATTATTGTACTTATACATACCTGCTAGATTATCTCCAACATGACACTAGCACCATGTCAACTACCCAATGACTCTGGGAGTTTACCTTACCTTACTGTCCTGCACCACTATTACCATACCTAAATATGTTTTCAGGAAAGAATGACTTAGTTGTAATCTAATTCTTTTTGGTGAAGTGGGTCTGGGCATATTTCAGATATTAGGTATACTTCTTTGTTCCAAGCTGTGCCTTTTGTTCTGTCCTTGTTATTCTCCATGCCTGCATGCTGTGTTTTGGAGAGGTCTCCCAGTGCCAGGGAAAAAATGGTCTACGAGGGATCAGAATGAGATATAATGTATGCGCATGCTTCAGTAGAAATGTTCTGTGGAAGCTATTATTGAAGATTGGATTTGCAGTTGGTTTTCAGTAGTGAAGGCTACTAGTGACCCTGGGGGTGTGGAGACCACAGTTGGAGAAGGCATTTATGTTAGCGAAGATGAAAATGATAATGAAAAGGCAGCAAATTATAAAGAAGAACCGCCTGTGATTTAGCGTGATATAGGGAGGAACAGGCATGCCTATCTGAGAAACCGTTGACATGCATCCAGTTCAGGATGTTTGTTGTGAAATTACGCCTTCACTGGGCACTTGACCAGTACCATAGTATCTTCAGCAGTCATAGCCGACAAGCGATGGAACAGACAACATTCTATGTGAAACACTTAAGTGAAAGCGATTCTAGATCTGTGCAGTTCTTTCATGAACAAAAACAGAAGATTCAAGAAATGAAAAAATGCATGTTTTAGAAAATGACATAGTGACTGTCTCAGAAACAATAAGAATGAGTCTCTAATGAATTAAACAGGAGCTAATATATTAAGTGGCAGTTGAGTAAATATGGTGTATTTATGTTTTTCTGTCAACAAATTTTCTGACCATTAGGTTCCAGATGTACAAAACAATGAAAATTTCTTCCTATAGAAAATCATTACCAGTACAGTTTCTGTGTAGGCTGACAGAGATTCCTTCCTTTTTTTGGAGAATTGTCCCTTCTTCATATTTGCTTAACCATGGAGTTAGTATATATAAGGTTCAGTGGAGGTCTTTTCCCAACTTGGGGAATGTAGGGGCACTTCCTTGCAATAAAAATGTTGGCAGCTTAATTTTTTTCTGATTTTTTTTTTTTTTGCCATTTGTGTTTGCTAATGTGAAACCTCACCCGATTGTAACTCAGCCTTTCATAGCTAAATAGGTAAATACAATTTAAATGTGTAAAATCATTAGGCAGTAGGTATAGAGAATGGAAAATGGAAAATAATTAAAGAAGTAGAAATGTGAAGATGGGCAAGTAAGATGTGAAACAGTAGGTGAGACAACAGCATAAAAACAGGAAGTAGAACAAATAGTTACAGAAAAGCTGTTTCACGATGACAAGGATCCTTCTCATCATTTAGGGAAAAAATACATTATAGCATGACTGGGCAAATGGACTTGTTGAAAGGCTGGAGTTCACATTAGCTAGTGGGTGATCAGATTTTGGAAATCGAAGAAATGAGACAGAAGTTATTGATTCTTGATCATTTCATAATAAGGGGGTAGAACAAGAGACACACACAGTAGTTAATACGTTTCTGAAGCCACATACATTAAATCCTACTAGTTGTGTCAGGCAGAATACTGTTTCAGATCTAAAGGCCACAACCACACCTCTTTAACCAAAAATATGTTTATTTTCACCTAAAATGTACCTTATAAAGTTAGGGTTTTAGCATTGTTGTAAAGTAATGTCTACATTAAATGTGAAACATTACCTTATAGCCATTTGTGTTATAGCAATGCTTTCCAACACCAGATGAGAACAACAGGACCAAGAAAACAAAATACTGTTCAAATAGTTGTTATGAAGGCAAAATACAAATTTTTAATAAGAGAATCAAGGTTTCAGATTGTGTATTATTCTTACAAGCAAGTCTGGAGTTTCTAACTAACAATGGATGCATTCGTGGTAACATATTGTGATAGACATCTAGCTTTAGTATAACATTGCTAAAATTCAAGCTTATTTCCTTGGTATTTCATGCAATAATTCATCCTGCATAATGTTCTTTTAGGAATAGTGAGCAATATAACAATCACTTAGAAGAGATCTATATAGTACATCCAGAAATATGTCTGTTTTGCACCACCATACAAATTTTTGTATTAAACATTTCAAGGGGAGAGAAAAACAACTGTAATCTTAGCACATTAATATCAGACTAGAAACAACCTCTCCAAAATGTCTATAGCCATAGAGGGTCCTAGAGACAATTGCAGTAATTGCATCATGCTTACTGACTAATTCTAAAACAAACTGATATGGTGTGTGAGAGATGCATTTGCACAATGTCATTGGAGGCAAGGCTCTCACTTAACCAACAACACCAAATATGTTGTCAGTAACACACACTGCACCCACTAGACAAAGTATGGAAAAGACAGATAGACCCATACATGCTGAGGTTCTTAAATGTAATATTCCAAATCCTCAAGGGCTGCCTAGGTGTTTTACACAAAACAAGCATCTGCAGCGATCTGTGGCACACTCTGCTAAGGCAACACACATCAAGACACAATACATCATCATCACAAGGTAGCTCAACCTCTAAGCTGATGAGTCAAACCACCATACAACATAATATTTTAGTCATAGGACATTGTGTTGTGGAACACACAAACATCCCACTCACCAGCAAGTCACCATCAGCTGCCTGTCAGGGCCAGGATACTCCAGATTGTGCACACACTCAAGTCATTGCATTACAAGTACCAGCATGATGCCATCATAGTCTATGTAGGTGTAAATGATCTGAGATATACCTCCCTGGACTATATGAAAAGAGATATGATAGAGCTCTCAGACTATTCATCTCAGGCTGGTATGAACCCAGCACTGAGCAGCATTCTACCTTCTCCACGGATTATGCCTCAGTACCCACAGAAAATAAACTGACTTTAACAATTGGCTCATTTTTTGGTGTCACTCCAAGGGAGTACACAATTTGCCTTCTTGGTAGGAAATGGTGGACAGACCACTCTGCTTTGCCAAAGTTGATCTGCACCTGTTCCCCATAGTTTTTGCATATTGGCTAAAACCTTGTAAATCTCCGTAGTACCTTTTTTGGCAGTGCTACCTTGATAAACTATCGACACAGGTATACCAACTCAAAATTATCTGAACATGCTACTATTCAGTGCTAGGAGTCTAAACAGGAAACTCCACTCCCTGCAACCTCTCCTCTTCCTGGAAAATACAGAGAGCTGTGTAATTGCCAAGACTTGGTTTATAGCTAAAGAGAGAACTCTGGAAGTGCAAGACTATATTGTACCCCACATATTTACATCAGATATTGTATGGGTAGAGTCTAAAGGTGAAGGAGCCTCAGTTTACATCACATCTGAACACACCTCAAGGCTGGTCAAACAGTCTGAGGCACTTGAGCTTTTCCATGTCAAAGTTACCATAAGTAAAGTCTCGTACCATATCCTTGCAAGCTATAGGTCCCACTCCATGACCCAGGAAGCCCATATCACTTACTTGAACAACCTGGATATACTCTCCATTCAACCCAACACAACATTCATGTGTACTTTAACTACCAAGCATTAACCAAGTGTCATACATGACCTCAAGTATGCAGGTTAAGACATTCCTGGAATTTGTTAAAGCAAATACCCAGGAACAGATACTCTGCATGTCCACTAGGGCCACAAGTATCCTTGACCTGGTCCTCACAAGCATGGGGAAATTATGCAATCCCCCAGTTGTAATGCCCTCACTGGTCAGGTATGACCACAAAGCTGTTTTCTTTGGAATAAATATTAAGCCCGGGACCTCAGCTAATCTCAGAACATTTAAAACTATTCCAGTGCTAACTACCTCCTAATAAGTGACAGGCTAGCAAAATTGAAAACCACTCCAAGCCCTGAGAACACATCTGCCTATGTGGAATCATTCACAGAAATCCTTTACAGTCATATAAATAACTGTATAGATACAGCTACGGCAACCAAAAATAAATATAAGAAAACCTCCAAAAACAAGCAACCCTGATGAAAATCCAGTGTAAATAGGTTGTATAACAAAAGAAGGAAAGTCATGTCCAAAAACAGAAAGGGTGTTTCCCAGCAAGGTAAAAGCTCTCTCATAAATCTGAGCAAGCAAATCAGGGGGACTAATTAAGTTCAGCAAAGTGAAATTATAGAGAAAAAAATTACTTTCCAAACAAAGAACACCCGTAAGACTTTTTTCAATTATACCAGCAGACTTAATGGTGAATATAACCACTTATACAGGGCCAAAAAATGTAGCAAATTTTCTAGCCTATACATTTACCTCCAATTTTACCCCACCATGATCTGCCGCTAGTTATCCTCCAGGAAATACCCCAACCATTTCTACATCAACTATCACTAGGAAGCAGGTTCTCACTGCACTATGTATGCCCAACAATACCACTTCAGTGAGCCCTAAAAATATCATGGGATGCCCCCTGATTAGCATGAAACATGATCTGTCAAGCCCACTAGAATGTCTATTTAACCACAGCCTCCATACAGGCTTTGTGCCAAATGAATGGAATACTGTGACAGTTGTACCTCTACACAAAAGAGGGTCTTCCACAAACCAGGAGAATTACATAGGTTCATAGGTTCATAGGTTCGTACTAGGCTATCTGCCCAAGGGCATTTATAAGCCTAGCCCATAGTTATTTGGCTTTCGCCACCCCTTTAGTTTGAATAAAACTATGCCTATTATTTTGCTGTGCCTCTGTCAAGCAGTGACACTGAAGTAATCCCTGGGGTATATCTGCGATCCCCCATCCATTGGTCAAGATTCCTCTTGAACAAGGCCAGTGAGGTGCTCTGCCTCACATGTACCGGGATTTTGTTCCACAGCATAGGGAGTCTCTGGGTGATGAATCTGTCCCTCCAGCATGTTCTATTAATAACCGTGTCAAGGTTTAAGTCTCCCGCCCTTGTGGTTCTGAGGGATCTAGATTTTTTGAGGTGAAGCATATTCATCAAATCAGGGTTTGACATGGCCTTATATGTCAGGCACAGGTCACCTCTGAGCAAGCGGTATGAGACTGAATAGAGCTGGAGTTCTTTCAGTCGGGCAGCATAAGACATATTTTTGACACCCTTTATCCTTTTGGTGAGGAACTTTTGGGGCCTTTCCAGCTGCCCATAAACCTGACTAGTCTCATATACAAGGCCATGGAAAGAATTATCATGGGTTTGATAAACAATGACATAGGAAACCTACAGACACTGGACCATAACCAGTTCAGTTTTGTCAAAGGCAGGTCATACTTGCATAACCTGCTGGACTTCTTCAAGAAGATTGCTAAAGCCATGGACAAGGACAAAACAATGCACACTGCCTAACTTGAGCTGGTCAAGGACACAGTACCTCACTCAGGCATTGTAAACATAGGACACACAAAGTTAAGATAGGAGAATTTATTGCACATCTTCAAAACAACTGTCATAAGAAATACCTGTTTTAAGGATGTAAACATCATCTGCAACATAAAAAGGACTTGCTAAGGGGACAGATTTGTGTCTCAAAGATTAACCTTCTCTACAACAGAATTCCCAGTCATGCATACTTCTCAGCTGTACGGATTTTCATAGACTGTCCAGATTTTTGCCTCATATCTTTAGTCCATTTTTCATAAAGTTGTGTTTTTCTGGTAAATTAGTAGCAAATCATTAAAGGCTGAAGTTAGAAAATAATGACAGACCTTTGGGTTTCAGATTTCATACCCTTCAGAAAATTCATGCTAATGTAAAACCTGTTATTCGATCAAAGAGCAATATTTAAAAATGTTGTCTATTTTTGGGCTTTTGTCCCACTTTTATTTATGTATTTGCCCAGATTTCTTCCTCTAAGAGGTTGCGAGCTATGCATAATCCGTGTGAAGCAAAGGTCATATCTAACCCTATTCAAATACAACTTAGACCAATGGATGGCAAATCATAAATTTAATGTCTGGTTTGGCACCTACCTATGCCTGTAATAGGAAGGGGGGGGGGGGGTGATGCTTGATGTATACAAGCCTATGTCATAACCATAAAATTCCTTGCAGTGTTCACACATTCGCATTACTTTTATAAATTTATAACTAGCTTGACCTCGCTTAACTTGGTTCTTGATCTGATAGCCTACTAATCACCTATAAGCTAAAAATGTCAGAGAATGACATTAAAACTTCCATAAACAGCTATTTGAGTGGCTTATATGTAAAGTATGCATTGTTATGATTCTGTAGCATTGCTTTTAGAGTGAATTGTTGACATGTAAAAGCACTGCTGATACTGACAAATCAAATTCCAATGACCTATATCACACTGCAAACTTTTCAGATTATTACATTTTAGTGTAAAATTGATGAAACATGGAACATAATTGCAGTTCCTGTCTAGGTTTGTATTACTAATTAACCTGGTTACTTTTTGGCTGTCAGCAAAAATATTCATATTTAAAAAAAAAAATCATATTTTTACTGTCATATATTCATCTACTAGATTGTATAACAATTGAGAATCTGTGTGTTGAATAATGGCCAGGTTATCAAATATCATTTAGTGAAGACTTCATGAGAGAAAGACAGTTTAACATACACACACACACACACACACACACGCATACACACACACACACACACACACACACACACACACACACACACACACACACGCACACGCATACGCACACACACACGCACACACACATGTACACGCGCATGCACACGCACACACACACACGCGCACACACACACACTAACACACAAACAAATTGCCCTGTTGGGCCTCCCTATCTTTCCTGGAGGTTTGTGACTTGGGGACTTGTGATACTAGAGCAGGGGGATCATGGGGACCCCCCTACCCATATGCATTTGTTCCAATATTAGCATGTTGATTTGCTGAATTTCAGCTCTGTTTCAAGCAGAAGTACTGATAGGGTGTTCAATGCTGCCTGTGGATTATTTGACAAATTAGACATACAAGCGATAATCTTTATCCATATTCACATGCAGCAGCAATAAGTTGTGTTCTGCACCATTTTATTGGAACAAATAAATAAATGTAAGGCACAGGAGTTGTTAATTCTCAGACAGTTTAAGCACTCACATCTTAGTAAGCAGGAACCTACCTCATGTGCAGTGTGGAATGAATAATGGGAAAGATCTTTTACTTAAATTTCCAATATATACAGTTTTATTAAACTTGAGATACTAAGACATGGTTTAACATTTTAAAATGTCAAGTTAATGCCACGTAAAATGCAAAATGCATTTAATAAGATTTTGTCTAACAGGATGATCAGCGTTTCAAGCAGTGGGATGTTAATGCTCTAGGTCAGCATGCAGACTACTCAGGTGTACAACAGTTTTCAGGAAGGCAGGCATAATTATAAATATAAAAGCAACCACAAAACCAGGTCCACTAAAAGTCTACAAGATGGCCAGTGGTCAAAAAGAAAGGCAGTCCAGATAAAAAACAGAGACCAAATTTATTGTCAGTAGAATAA